>NC_041389.1:235651845-235774868 GCF_002162155.2 Triticum dicoccoides
CACAATGATCAACAATCCCACATCAGGAGGCTCATGACTCATAGTGTACTGCCAGACCTGCCCCCCCCCCACACACACACAGACGAACACATCCTGCACCACCACCGCCACTCTGAGGCATGTCAAACTTTTTCTACAGTGAACATGTGACCAATGGAGTGTCGTGTTAAAGTTTGAAAAATAAACATAGATCATTCGATCCGTTTTATACATTGATTGATTTCCTAGGGATTTAATGTGCAAAAATCAAATTTGAGCTACATGTGCACCAAAATGGATTGCAAAATCATATGTGTGTCCTTGGGTGCATGTTTCCCTGTTAAAGACCTTTCAAAACATTGAGAATATTGATTTTTAAAATTCAGTAAATCCAAAACTTAGTTGAAATTCATGAAACTTATCGTGGTGTCATATAGACACCAGTAGACTGTGATATTGTATATTTTCGTCAAATTTGAGACAAGTTTTAATGTAATATTCTTACAAACGAGAGATTGTGTTAATAACTGGTGACCAATATCTCATACAGATTATTTATTTAGATCATGTGCGTTAGACCGTGCCATGCTTCGGTTAAGCAGTAAAGTGGCAGAATGAATCATCAAAGAACAAAAATATATGTGCTGCCACGCGCCCTGTGTACCGTGCGAGCAGGCGTGAATTGACGGGACGCATGGGAGAAGTCCGCTCTTCACTGTGCAGGCAGACCGGGAGGCTTGCGTGCAGGTGTGTGAATTGACGGGAGGCATTTACGCTGCATAGTTTCACCGGGCGGTGTGCAAGTAGATGTGTGAAATGATGGTAGGAATGCCAGAAGTCCGCCGCGCATGCTCACCGGGAAACGAGACAGCCTTTGACCGCTACCCACCTCTCTCCCACTAGTATGTATTAATGGCCCGCCCGAGCCGCTGGCCATAATAGGAGGCCGCACCCCCGGTCCACAGTGGTCACCAACGTCTCGACTCTGGAGTGTATGAGGATGCCGCTGAAGCGCACCATCGGAGGGAGTGGCGACGTTGAGGCTGGTGAACCACCCGCGCAACGCGTGAAGCTGGACACAGAGGTTGCCGTTACTATCGACGAGGTCTTGTGCAGGCAGCAGCACGACCTTGACTTCTTCGGTGCAATCGTGCCCCCCTCCTTAGTTGGTGCTGGAGGTCAACAGTAACTCCGGCAACGAGTGCGACTCTGACAGAAAACCGATTAGTCATCTATACCCATTTGTGCGGTAACACTGGTACAAGTCGGTGCTATAAAAACGGTTTTTAACCCCTTTCCGCGACGACATTTGGAACCATCGCCAAGTGTTTGTGGGCGATAGGGGGTCCTTCCCACATGATCCATAAACTGTTGGGGATAGGCCCCCCTGGCACATAGGCTGCGGCAAAATGAGCTTGTGTGTGATCGAGCGAGGCATCGAAACCCAATCGTTTCCATTCATATGTACATCCCACACGGTGAATCCCAGAAAAACATTTCCGTTCGTATGTATATCACACACAGTTAATCCAAGGAATACGTTCCTGTTCTTATGTACATCCCACATAGTCAATCCAGGGAAAAATGTTTCCGCTCGTATGTACATCACACAAAGTCAATCCAGGGAAAACGTTTCCGTTCGAATGTACATCCCACACAATCAATCCAGGGAAAATGTTTCCGTTCGTATGTACATCCCACACAGGTTTATTTATAGGCTTGTGTGTGATAGGTGTAACTATCACACATGCTCTGCCTTGGTTAACCGTTTGCTTTTATCAACTACATCACACACGATTTGATGAAGAAAACTATGTGGCATTGGGCTATCCAACACAAGCGCTTCTACTGCTAGAACCATTTGCAAAGTTTCATGACCCATTTAGCAGGTTTATTAGTTTACAACTAATAATTCCAGTATTACGCAAATTCACATTTCATATCGAATAGTTGTTTGCCAATTTCATATCAGGCACATAGATATGTTTTAACATCACAGTACAATAGCTACCTGAAAATAGCATAGTACAACATATAGCTAGTTCAACTTCATAATAACAATATTAGAACAATATATTCATTTCCCTAATCGAGATCATCTAGGCTATTCTTATCCACCTCTGCTTTTAGTTCAGTAAGACCCTGTTTTGCACTGGCCAACTGCGGAAGTCCCTCCTCCTTCGCCAACACCATCTTAGCAAAGTCTGATTTAAAAAATCTGAGCTCATTCTCCACCTTCCTCTTTTTATCCCGCATCTTCAAATATTCTTTAGTGTTGACAACACTTTCTCTAAGCCTACCTTTGTTCTCTTCCTCATACATGATCCAGAGCTTTGTTAGGCACATCTTCAAAGACTGTGGCCACTCTTGATCAATACACTCCAAGTAAGAGCACTTCCATTCATCCTATAATATTTAAAACTAGATCAGTAACAATTGTAGGGAAAATGGGTTATAGCAACATAGAAAATCACCAATACTTATTTTGAAAAACTGAAGAAAAAGGTTAATTATGACATATCTTCTAAAAAAGATCAATGCGCAAATGAATTAATTGCTACTGAGAGAACAACCAAATTCTGAAACATTAGAAGCTATGATTAACTACAACAGCGCTAAAAGTTCTTACTCATGTACTATGAATAACAAATTCAACATTTTAAGAGGAAGGTAAATATAACTGCAAAAGCATAGCAACAGTGTTTGGATGATAGAAAATTGATACTAACAGGTGTGTACATGCACGAATTTAGTAACATAGAACAAATAGCACTAAGGTCCTCCACTATGTATGCCAAAACCGTTGTAAAGACAACTGTTGCTACATCTCACACCCGTGCCCTTCACTGGCGAGCCAATGCAGCGGAAAAAAAATAGGGACCCAAACTCCAGAGCACCTAGTTGCTCTGATTCCTAGTTCCTTCGTGCCATAAAGATTTAGTATTTTACTGCTTGGCTGCTTGGATGTGTGGACAAGTTGGCTGCACAAACTGCTGAAGCGGTACCAAATAATTTTCTAATGGCACCGCTGATGAGCTGGCAACATTTTTAGATACTAGGTACAAACTGTGACACTGTCTTAGGATGCGTTTGGTTGAAGGTGTGGCATGAATGGTTTGGGACCGTGACAGTGTCTGAATCACATCTAACAAATGATTTGTAACAATGAAAGAGGGTCTAACCTTCTCGGCACATGCCAGAAACATCCTCCTACTGGCCACAGGTTCAAACACAACTAGCTTCACGCATGGAGATTGATGGTGACAATGAGCAGACAAATCTTCAGCCACCTGCTTCATTGGTTGCAACTAATGTCCTAGGGAACTACAAGAGGAAGAAATGACTCAAATCGACCGCTGGGCAAAACTCCTTCATTCCAAGTCATAGCCCGAGAGAGATAAGAGAGGCATACCCGGGTGGTGAAGGAGTCGTCGTCGGAGGAGGAACCGCTGGAAAGGTCTTTGATGAAGACCATGGCGACCCCGGCGGTAGGATGCGAGACGGAGAGAGCTAGGAAGCAAGCGAGGAAGCGGCTATAGCTTAGGAAGAAGGAAGGCGGAAACAAGAGAAATGTGACTTGTGGTCGGGGAGAAAAGGGGGTGGGGAAGGGGGTAGATATTTCTACGGTAGGCCAAAAATTTCGAAATGTGGAGGGAAACTTTGCGCGCGGTGCCGCTGGACACCATTCACTTTGAACGATGGTGTGCATCGCAAACGATTCTTCTGCTTTACCCGCATGAGATGAGTTTGATAATTCAAATTCCGGTGGAATTTACCCAGGTACGTCATTGCATAATTTAACATCGCTTGCTAATTTGGGCACACAAAAGAGCATACATCACACAGACCACACTTACTAAATCGAGAAATTTTATTAATTAAACAGAGCCAGTTGACCTAAACATTGCTCTAACAAAAGATCAGCAATAGAGACAAAGCCTAAGTACGCATAATTTTAACAAATCCGCCACCGAGCCGGCCTATGCATCGTGGGTGTGAGATGAGACATTGATGACTTGTCCTGGCGACATGCCGCCGTTGCTGGACTCCGCAGCCCTCCTGCTGAAGTCGACTGCGTCCTCATCCTCATTCTCGTCCTCGACTTCGGCGCTGCCCTCAAGGTTGTAGTACTCGTGGTAGTGGCTGCCCCAAAGCACGCGTTGGTACTCCACCGCCGATTCCTCGACGGAAAGACTCTTCTCTCCCTTGACCAGGGCCACACGCATCTCCTCTTCCCGGTGCTCCTCGATCTCCGCCGCCTCCTGCATCTCCAGCTCCCGCTCGGCGATCTCATGAGGAAGCAGGTACTCCATAGCCACCGCTGCCTTTTCGGACGTGGGTTGGATGCTGGATTCCGAGGTGGCTGAATATCTTGGCGTCGATGGCCTCGACGAGGCCAGGGCGACATCGGCAGCACGGACGGCAGCTCGAGCGCTCTCGGTGTTTGCAGCCACCGTCGAAGCAGCAGCTGTAGCCGTCTCGGCTACTGCAGCTGCCCTGTCGGCTGCCATAGACGCCCTCTCGGCGAAAGTGGCTGCGCTCAATGCGGATGCTGCAACACTCTCGGCTTAGGCGGCCGCGCTCTCGACACAGTCGGCAACGCTCGAGGGGGACGCGTCCATGTACAGGCCTTAACGAAGCGTTTCCACAGTGTCATCTTTGCAAGAAGGGGGTATAGGAATGGGGATCGAGATCCATGGATTCGGGGGTTGCCGGCACAGGAGCAGACGAGCCGGCGAAGCTTAAGGAGGAAGACTTAAATAGACCCAGAAATTTTCATCGCAAACCATTCCTACAAAACAACTGTGTGTGATGTTGTTGATATTTTTTATTAGCCGTGAAAGACGAATTTGGAGTAAAGTGGCAACTGATGGTGTTTTAAATGTATGAGAAAATTTGTAGTACTAATACAACTCTCATGTCAAATTTTGGAAAATTTCTGGGGTCATTTGAACTTTTAAGACATTTAAGTGATTTTCGAGCCATTTAATGACCGTAATTGAAATTTGAACTACATGTACATGCAACAGCTAACCATAACAATTTGAAAAGTCATATTTTGTGTACTTGTGTGCGATTTAATTCCATGTTCAGTAAATTGGAAGGAATTTTCAACATATTGGTCTAACGGCTATGACACAATTAAGCATGGAGTGCCATGACATTTAAATTCCAAAAAATAAAAAAAGATTAGAAACACATGAAACCTTGGTTGATGTTATGTCATGCCACCAAGATAATGTGGTAAATTTTTTGGCATGTTTGACGAAAGTTTGGACACACACCCCTCACAAACCGAAACAACTCACTTGAAGGCTCGTCGTTTCGAGACGGAGCAATGCATGTTTAATGACGAACGGGAGATAGCTTCCCCTTACGACATTCAAATTTTTTCTACATTTAACGTGATACAACTGTCATGTGAAAATTCGGAAAATTGCAGGGGTCTTTTGACCTTTTAAAGACATTTAAGTCATTTTCTAGCCATTTAATGACCATAACTCAAATTAGAACTACATGTACATGCAACGGCTAACCATAATGGTTTGAAAAATCATATTTGTGTACTTGTGTGACAGTTAATTCCATGTGCAGTAAATTAGAAGGAATTTTCAAACATATTGGTCTCACGGCATGGACACATGCATGGAGTGCCATGGCATTTTCAAACCTTGCTTGATGTAGTGTCATGCCACCTAGATGATGTGTTAAAAAAATTGGCCTGTTTGAAGAAAAGTTTGGACACACACCCCTCACAAACTGGAGCAACTCACTAGAAGGCTCGTGATTCCGAGAGGGAACAATGCATGTTTGATGACGAACGGGAGATAGCTTCTTTATACGGCCTTCAAATTTTTTCTACGTGTAATGTGCACTGATACAACTGTCATGTGAAAATTTCGAAAATTTCAGGGGTCATTTGACCTTTTGAAGAAATTTAAGTGATTTTCTAGCCATTTAATGACCGTAATTGAAATTTGAACTACATGTACATGCAACGGCTAACCATAACGGTTTGAAAAATCATATTTGTGTACTTGTGTGCGAGTTAATTCCATGTGCAATAAATTAGAAGGAATTTTCAAACATATTGGTCTCACGACATGGACACACATGCATGGAGTCCATGGCATTTTAATTTCAAAAAATTAAAAATGATCAGAAAAACATGAAACCTTGCGTGATGTAATGTCATGCCACCAAGATGATGTGTTAAAAAATTAGCATGTTTGACGAAAGTTTGGACACACATGCCTCACAAACCGGAGCAACTCACTAGAAGGCTCGTGGTTCCGAGAGGGAACAATACATGTTTGATGACGAACGGGAGATAGCTTCCTCTTACGGCCTTCAAAAAATTTCTACGTTTAACGTGCACTAATACAACTGTCATGTGAAAATTTGGAAAATTCCAGGGGTCATTTGACCTTTTAAAGACATTTAAGTGATTTTCTAGCCATTTAATGACCATAATTCAAATTTGAACTACATCTACATGCAACGGCTAACCATAACGGTTTGAAAAATCATATTTGTGTACTTGTGTGCGAGTTATAAAATCATTAGATGATGTAAATATCTTGTGTTCAAAAAAGAAAATGTAAAATCTGGAAAGACAACCGGCCCCCACACGATTGGCACTCTATTTCGCGCCTCGAGGTTTGGAAGGTGAGTGGTGGTTCTTATTAATCAAACACGGTTCTGTATTGGAACCGTCAACTATTATCTTCACACACGGATTTTGCTACGGGAATCGTGGGTAATTCAAACTACAGTACTCATAAATTCTGGCGACCGGCGTGTGTATTGTTCCCGTCGATCTAGATACCGGCCGCCAATAAATACTACCTTGCTCACATCGTCACGCCTGCATTCTCATCTACATCCTCCCCTTGCTCGTCCTCTCTCTCTCTCTCTCTCTCTCTCTCTCTCTCTCTCTCTTATCTATCTATCTATCTATCTCTCAAATCTCTGCCATGGCGTCGCCGGTCTGCCCACGCACCGACGAGGAGTCGCCGCCCCCCAAGGACGCTCACTCGAAGAGTAGCGACGAGGAACCCTATGTGCCACCGGATGAGGTTGCGCCGGACCCCCCAACTTTGGACTGTTTTTCAGGCCAGTACAATCTTTGTCTTTGGAAGTCGGTGACGCCGGTTGAGAAAGCTAGGCAAGTGGCTTTCAAGAAGATGCCGGAGGAGGATGCCAGGTACCAGGCAGCCTGTGAAGCCCGTGATGTCGCCTGGAAAAAGGAGACGGTGGAGCTTTTTGGGCGGGCGCGTCATTGTGCGGAGGAGGTGTATGAAGACGGGTACTTCACGGGGAAGGTCAAAGGCGCTAGGTGCCTCATTGCTATGTGGAGGTGGGCCGATAAGCTCCAGCGTGCAACCGACGAGGAGCTCCCGTGGGTGCCCAACGAAATGGGAAGATTGTTCGCGCTCGTCCGCCTGCAATAGGCATATCAGTACGTCAAGTGCTACGAGGCGGAGGAGGCGGAGTACTGCCTCCGCGCTGGGAAGACGCCGCCCGCCAGGGAGCTGCTGGCGAGGGGCTGCCCCCAGGAGGGATTATTAGTTCTAGTTGTTCGTTTTCAATTTTATGCATTGTACCTAGTAGTTAAGTATCATCACGTATATGTGATGATATTATATATATTCTGTGATGAACTAATGAACAATATATATATATATATATATATATATATATATATATATATATATATATATATATATATATATATCATGAATTACATTTTCTATCTGTTTTTGTATACTAATTTGAATCTAGCTGTTATCATCCACATATACAAAACGGAAAGCGTATATACACACATTGAAACAGAACATATAAGAACAGAAAATAGACTACACGCATTGAAACAGAGCAATAAACAAAGCAATACTATGATTGCTGTGAATACATAGCTATCCATGTTGAAACGACTCAACAAAATAAAACGCGTCCATGAGACCATGACCAGCTGCCCTTGCCTACAGTAGCTCTTGGCTCTGCCTAAACTCATGCAGGCATTCGTCCAAGCGGTCAACACGCCTGCGGTACATCTGGAGCACGATCTCGAGTTCCAAGCTGGCTATTTCATTGGAGATCACCACCTCGAGGATGCGACGGCCATGTTCCTCTACTGCGCCAAGGTGGACACCTGGGCCAAGGAGGTGGTCGAGCCTACCGACCAGCGCGATGGCATCGAGCGAGCCGCAAACAAGGCGAATGGCACGACCCGTGCGAACGGTGCGGCAGGCGTTTGGTGCAAGTATGGCGCGGCCGGCCTCTGGTGCAAGTACGGCGCAGAGGGCCTGTGCCACTCCTCACGAGGAATGGGGGTACTGACGGGACGTGTACCCTGTTGCAACGCCCTGTCGACAGCAGGCAAACACCGACGGATCCGCTCTTGCTATGCGGCGCGCCAAGCCTCTCGCTCTGTTGTGCTCCAACGGCCTTGTTGTGCGCCGAGCCACAGCCTATCGGCACGGACACGCCTAGCTTGCCCTACGACGCGCAATCGATCATGTTGTGCGGCGAGCTGCAGCCTCTCGGCGCTGGCATGCATATCTTGATCTGCGGCGCTGAAGCGCCATGCGCCAAGGGTCTGCTCAACCCTAGTGATGACGTGCATCACGGCATCGTCCATCGCGTTGTCGGGGAGCACCACGGCCCGTTCTGGTTTTCCTCGTCAACGAGGTTGATGGCAGAGGCGACGCTTTGGTGGGTTGGCATGCTTGGAAAAGGTGGATGTGCTACAGGCTGCGCTTGTTGCCTCCATGCGTCGCGTGCCGCCTAGGTTTATGTGCAATATCACTAGGTGGCGGGAAACAGGTGAGAAAATGGCGAGAAACGATGGCGTGTTCATAAAACGCCATCGATTAATGGAAACTTAGCATATACAGAACATCGAGCTAGCACAAGAAGTAGATGATGATGAGATGAACACGGACCACACTAGGGAACCCGTCGGTGATGAATTCATCAATCACAAATAGTTGTATACTAGCAAGCGTTTTCCCACAACACACACGGCTTATTCCATCACAAACAGGTCGGATGGATCAACTGTATGCCATGTATCGCACATTGTCAAAAACATGTGTTAAAAAATAAAATAAAAATAAAAAATAAGGACCTCGAGGTTAATTTAACTCATGGGATGGATCATAGAGGTCATTTAATTTGACCTTTATGACCCATCCCATCATTTAATTTAACATCAACACAACTTCCCATCTAGTCACCTATCTGATGGCTGTTGCAGCCTGAGCACACTTGACTTGAGAGTTCTCTTACATGAGTTGTTTGTGGAACAACTAGTCCTTGCTGATATAGGATGCCTCTTCGCATCCTTATGGCATATCCGGATGACCGCCCGTCCCCCAATGGCCAATAGATGTTGTGTAGACAGAGCATATCACATATGTCTTATTAGAAGCAATCGTATGTGTTATTTTCGGTCTTCGCACACATTTCTGATTATAGACCCGTTTGCCGCGTATCACACACATCTTGTTATGCTAAACTGTTTCTGTCCTATTGTCTCAACGCAAAAAGTTCATCCGAGTGAACCAGATGCCATATATCGCACACACCTTGAGCTGGTTGACCGTTTCTTTTGTGTTGCCTAATCACAAACAGTTCATCCGAGTGAACCATATGTTGTATATCGCACACACCTTCATCTGGCAGCCTGTTTTTTTGTTCCTCCTCGTCGCAAACAGTTAATTGAACTAAACTGTATGCCCTCCATCGCACACGCAACCAAAATCTGAACCATGTTTGATGCATCCATCATCGCAAACATTTTGCACCTTTTTTGACGGTTTTTTACACCACCGTTTGAAATTATTGCCTCGCACACAGTTTTGTCGAAGGGTGTCTGATCGTAGTGTCGCGGTAGCAACATCTTGCAGTAGTGTAAACATATCATGTGTTTTCTCTTGTTACTCCCTCCACCCTCTAATATGTTTGGAATCCTATGGTTATGTTCTCTCAGTCCATGAAATTAGAGTAATTAAGATCCGGTAGATGCATGTAGTGTATTGATTGTTTGAATGGTATTCGTATAGGGTTAGTGATTAATTGATTGTTCTGTACAAATGATTTTTGCTAATAATCCAACTAGGGTTAGTCTGCGTGCTAATAATTCATGGCCAGACCTTGAGAATTGATTTTGAATGTCCTAAATATATGTTTGTGCCTTTTTTTTACTTCCAAATCTTGAGAATTGATTTTGAATGTTGTACATGTATGTTTTTGCCTTTTTCAGATCGGTATGTACATAGATGAGGCTCCAGCCAGCGGCGCTGCCGGATGTAGATCTTGGACCCGGCAGCGCGGCCAGAAGCGGCCACGACCCCTGGATCTAAGGAACCCGTAGAATCTTCGACAGACCGCATCTACAATCTCCGGGACGCCATCCTTGGGGAGATCATATCCCTTCTCCCCACCAAGTATGGCTGCCGCACACAAGTCCTCGCATCTCGGTGGCGCACTCAGTGGCGCGCCACGCCTCTTAATCTCGACCATCATTAGCTATGTGTCGATTATGATTCTGAACTCCCTGGAGCCAGCATCTGCTCCCACCAGGGCTCCATTGAATGCGTTCGCATCCCGGCATGCTACCTGCTGGACATACCCCGCACGCCTGACGCCTTGATGACATCTCGTCAATTCAAAAAACTCGAGCAACTTGAGTACTCCCTTCACTACAATAATAACTTATCACCAATTGCCGTATATGTGCCCTCACCACCGATGTACATCTCATGGTTTACCTCCTCTCTACACACCGCCACGTTGACCCAGTACCATCTAGCAGACAATCTGGTACAAATGCTTCAACTCCCACTACTGAAAAAACTTGCACTTATGTTGGTTGATCTGTCGGAGGCCTCACTACACAGCATTAT
Organism: Triticum dicoccoides; assembly: GCF_002162155.2. Taxonomy (NCBI): domain Eukaryota; kingdom Viridiplantae; phylum Streptophyta; class Magnoliopsida; order Poales; family Poaceae; genus Triticum; species Triticum dicoccoides. Next base: position 235,662,741 of record NC_041389.1, read on the forward strand.
CCTCTCCAGTTGCCCTACCCTGGAGCACTTGGTGCTTGTTTTTGGAAATGGAAACCATGTCCCTTGTCTCAAAATAAAGCGGCCTTACCTTGTAAGCATTGGAATTTGTCTTGAAGGATAGGAGCTCATCATCGAAGATGCCCCTTCACTTCAAAGGTTGCTCCTTCATTGGTGTTATGCACCTTCGCAAATAACTATGGTCTCTGCGCCTAAACTGGAGACCTTGGGTACAATTGATGATCCGTTTAAATCGTTCAAGATGGTGTTTTGCTCCACACTTAATCAGGTATTGTATATTATTCATGTACACTTTTGTAATTTGCATTTTTCATTTGTGCTAACAAGTTAAATATCATCTTGTAGTACACTTTTGGTGCTAATATTATGTTCTATGCTGAATGAAGAGCTTGTCCATGGATGGCTTATCAGGGTGCGAAATTCTGCCAAGACCTTATATATCAGTATGCGGTGTCTTGACCTAAACACGAGTATTGGCTCGCTGTGATGCTTTCCATGTCTAGAGTTTTTTTTATATAAAGGTTATGATTTCACGCACATTGAAAGCCCATATATAATGCACTAGAATTAACCGTTCAGCTATCACTCCTTCGACATACTGTATTTTAGACATTAATTGTTTTCAATCTTCATGTCTACTTAGGTAATAGCACTTGGAGAAAAACATATAACCAATCGATGGGTGAGGAAGCACAAGTATTTTCTCAGATATCATGACATTCATTTGAAGACAATAATGTTCGAAGGATATGCATCCAACCCTGCAAACACTAGCTTTATCACATTCTTCATGTTGAATGCGAGGTTACTATTGTCCATGAGGATTAAGTTTTTCAGCAAGAATTTTCTCGTGGATGGATATGTTGAACAACATAAAAAGAAGTTTCAGGTGGACCTAAGGGCTTCTTGAATGTGCTCGGCTTCTATTTACAACAACTTGTTGTCATCATGGACAAGCAGAATTTTTGTGTCGGGATCTTGATTTTATGGATCAGACCGATCCATTTGTTTGTGACTGCCCAATACTTTGGTGTAGTTAGAAGTTATTGCCCTGTTCAATCTGGGTTTTTTCTAAACCTGGTGAACAATTAATCCTCATGTTTTTGGACCATTTGTAAGCTGGAGTTAGATATTGTTGCCCTTTTCAACTCGGCTTTGACCCATATTATCTTTCATACTGGTCCAATGGCTTGCCATTTCTTTAATTAAGACATAAATATTATAAGCAATCACAACATAGGGAAAGAGCGTCACTCTCGTGGGATCCTTGAGATAATTGTTTGTTACAGAACCCGCAAGTTCTTAGCGCCCGACAGCACCCACAAACTTATTTTCAGCTAGCACACCAAATGGGACATAATTCTTAATAAGAAAAGCTACATGGTATTGACAGATTTGGATTTCGACATTTGGGACCCATGCGGAAAAATCCTATCCAGGGCGGTGTCGACTCGACAGTAAACATTGAGAACCTGGTTTTAAAATTACCGTAAATCCAAAACTCGCCTCAAAATCATGAAACTTGGCATGGTGTTATGACATGGCACCAACATGATGTGGTAAAAAATTAGTCCAATTTGGGACAAGTTTTGGTATAAAATCCTTATAATCCGGAGCTTCTCTCAAGAAGCCTCATGGTTCTAAGAGGGAACTTGTCACCTATGTGTGCGAAACGACATACGCTGTCTCTTCCTGCCTTGATTTATTTTACAGAGTCAACATGAAACAATAGGAGCGTCGTCCTACGAATATGAAATAATTCATGGTTCATTTTGCCTTTTTATACATTATTTGAGTTTTCTAGGCATTTTGGAACATACTTTGATGTGTGCAAAGGTCATGTGTGTACTAGCCACCTATGTAATTGGATGTTCAATTTGGTTATGGAATAAAGTCCTTATAAGTTATAAGTACATATATTGTTGTTCTGTATGCGATGACATCGCACACAGACCATACTAGGGAACCCGTTGATGACCCAGAAGTGTAGGGGATCTATCGTAGTCCTTTCGATAGGTAAGAGTGTAAAACCCAACGAGGAGCAGAAGGAAATGATAAGCGGTTTTCAGTAAGGTTTTCTCTGCAAGCACTGAAATTGTAGGTAATAGATAGTTTTGTGATAAGATAAATTGTAACGAGTAACAAGCAATGAAAGTAAATGAAGTGCAGCAATGTGGCCCAATCCTTTTGTAGCAAAGGGTAAGCCTGGACAATTTCTTATAATGAGAAAAGAGCTCCCGAGGACACATGGGAATTATCGTCAAGCTAGTTTTCATCACGCTCATATGATTCGCGTTCAGTACTTTGATAATTTGATATGTGGGTGGACCGGTGCTTAGGTACTGCCCTTACTTGGACAAGCATCCCACTTATCATTAACCCCTATTGCAAGCGTCCGCAACTACAAAAGAAGTATTAAGGTAAACCTAACCACAACATTGAACATATGGATCCAAATCAGCCCCTAACGAAGCAACGCACAAACTAGGGTTTAAGCTTCTGTCACTCTAGCAACCCATCATCAACTTATTACTTCCTAATGCCTTCCTCTAGGCCCAAATAATGGTGAAGTGTCATGTAGTCGACGTTCACATAACACCACTAGAGGAAAAGACAACATACATCTCATCAAGATATCGAACGAATACCAAATTCACATGACTACTAATAGCAAGACTTCACCCATGTCCTCAGGAACAAACGTAACTACTCACAAAGCATACTCATATTCATAATCAGAGGGGTAATAATATGCATGAAGGATCTGAACATATGATCTTCCACCAAGTAAACCAATTAGCATCAACTACAAGGAGTAATCAACACTACTAGTAACCCACAGGTACCAATTTCTGGTTTTGATACAAGATTGGATACAAGAGATGAACTAGGGTTTTGAGAGGAGATGGTGTTGGTGAAGATGTTGATGGAGATTGACCCCCTCCCGATGAGAGGATCGTTGGTGATGACGATGGTGATGATTTCCCCTCCTGGAGGGAAGTGTCCCCGGCAGAACAACTCCGCCGGAGCCCTAGATTGGTTCCGCCAAGGTCCCGCCTCGTGGCGGCGGAGTTTCGTCCCGTAAGCTTGCCCACGATTTTTTCCAGGGTAAAAGCCTTCATATAGCAGAAGATGGACACCGGGGGGCACCAAGGGGCCCAGGAGACAAGGGGCGCGCCCAATAGGGGTGGGCGCGCCCCCACCCTCCTGGCTAGGGTGTGGGCCCCCTGATGTTTTTCTTATGCTCAATAATTCTTATTAATTCCAAACACAGGTTTCGTGGAGTTTCAGGATTTTTGGAGCAGTGCAGAATAGGTTTCCAATATTTGCTCCTTTCCCAGCCAGAATTCCAGCTGCCGGCATTCCCCCTCTTCATGGTAAACCTTGTAAAATAAGATAGAATAGTCATAAGTATTGAGATATAATGTGTAATAACAGCCCATAATGCAATAAATATTGATATAAAAGCATGATGCAAAATGGACGTATCAACTCCCCCAAGCTTAGACCTCGCTTGTCCTCAAGCAGAAGCCGAAATCGAAAAACATGTCCACATGTTTAGAGATAGAGGTGTCGATAAAAATAAAATACGGACATGAGGGCATCATGATCATTCTTATAACAGCAACATAAATATATTTTATCATATGATTTATTATACTCAAGTAACAATCAATTCACAATGTCAAGTATGGTTCAGAAACTTCATTGAGAACTAATAAACTATAATCTCAGTCATTGAAGCAATTGCAATTTATCATACCATCAGAAAGAGTCAAGAGTAGAGCTTTTCAGCAAGTCCACATACTCAACTATCATGTAGTCTTCTACCATTGCTAACACTCACGCAATACTTGTGGTTATGGAGTTTAAGGCGGACACTGAGAAAGGTAGGGGCTTATTGTGTTGCCTCCCAACGTATTCACCTTTAGGTGATGTCAACAGTAATAACCCATGCTAACTTACATCCAATTGGATATATGTATCATGATCTTTCAAACACGAAGAGCTTGCCAAAGGATAAAATGAAAAAGGGAAAGGTGAAGATCACCTTGACTCAAGAAAAAAGTAAAAACATAAAGTAAAAGATAGGCCCTTCGCAGAGGGAAGCAGAGGTTGTCATGTGCGTTTAGGGTTGGATGCATAAAATCTTAATGCAAAAGAATGTCACTTTATATTACCCCTTGTATGTGGACCTTTATTATGTAGTCCGTCGCTTTTATTACTTCCACAACAAGATCGTATAAAGCTTATTTTCTCCGCACTAATAAGTCATACATATTTAGATAGCAATTTTTATTTTCTGTAACATGACAACTTACTTGAAGGATCTTACTCAATCCATAGGTGGGTATGGTGGACTCTCATGGCAAAACTGGGTTTAAGGATATTTGGAAGCACAAGTAGTATCTCTACTTAGTGCAAGGAATTTGGCTAGCATGAGGGGGGAAGGCAAGCTCAACATGTTTGGAAGGTCAATGACAATATACTTTAACTGAGATGTAAGAAAACATAAACCATTATGTTGTCTTCCTTGTCCAACGTCAACTCTTTTAGCATGTCATACTTAATGAGTGCTCCCAATCATAAAAGATGTCCAAGATAATATATTTGTATGTGAACCTCTCTTTCCTTATCACTTCCTATTAATTGCAATGATGACCAAAACTACGTTTATCAACTCTCAACAACTTTTATGCCTCATACTTTCTATGTGTGAAGTCATCACTAACCATAAGATCAATATGAACTCTTTTATTCTTTCTACTTTCTCAAGATCATAGCAACATAGCAAAGCCCTTGACTCAATACTAATCTTTATTATAGATAGCTCACGGACTCGATTACATAAAGAGATCACAAAGCAAAACTCAAAACTACTTGATATCAAAACTTCAATCTACTAGATCAAGATACAACTAAAAGGATCGAACTAAATAAAACAGTAAAGATAGGAGTGTGATGGTGATAAGATACTGGGGCACCTCCCCCAAGCTTGGCAGTTGCCAAGGGGAGTGCCCATACCCATGTGATTATGTCCTCGGAGGTGGTGAAGTAGGAGTTGTTGATGATGTAGGCTTGTCGTCCATCTACCAAGGCATAGGCTCACCATCATAGAAGGATGATCGAGTCTCCGGGATCCTTAAATCTGCAGCCAAACTCATCCTCTTGAATCTATATTCATACTCACAGTTCAGGTTTTGCAGGTCATAAATCTGGGCTTGGAGGTGCTTGATTTTCTCTTGAAGCTTGAAGATGGTCTCCCCAATGACTTTGGCATCTAGCTTGTGGTTGTTGGTGAACTCCGTGATCATCATCTGGTTGGTGTTGATTCCATGCTCCACCATCCCTTGGCACTTGAAAACTTGCTGCTCCACGGCTTCGAGCTTTGTCTCCACGCTTCCGGTACGCCTTGGTCCCTCCACATCGCAGATGTGCAGCACCCCCTCACGCATCTCAATGGTTTGAGGGTGTTGCAGCACCTTCGCGAGATAGGGGTTGATAACCCTCTCGAAAAACTTGTCCTTGGAAGCACTTGGAGACGCCATAATGCTCTAGATCTGAAACAGAAACAGCTCAAAACGAAAACAGAAGATATTTGCGTGATACGGTGGTCAAAACCTTCGGGAGTATATATAATGAATTTTTACCGACCAAAATACGTAATGTGCAAGAAAACGGAGTCCGGGAGGCACACGAGGTGTCCACGAGACAGGGGCGCGCCCAGTAAGGGTGGGCGCACCCTCCACCATCGTGGAGGCCTCGTGTCCCTTTCGGACTACTTCTTTCTTCCTAAATTCTTAAATATTCCAAAACTAATAAAAATTGCCATTGGAGTTGTTTTGGAGTCGGTTTACTTAGCGTACCACATACCTATTCCTTTTTGGAGTCTGGAACATTATGGAAGGTGTCCCTTATGTATTCCTCTGGGGTTACAGTTTCAATAATATTAGTTTCAACATTGATAGGATTACCTGAAATATAATGTTTAATTCTTTGACCGTTCACCACTCAAGATGGCAATGGGGCCCCGAAACCCGTGTCCCCGCGGGTTTCTACCCTATTAGGGGACGGGGATGGGAGACTTTCTATCCCCGCGGGGCTACTCGTGGGTACAATATAAAACCCGGCATATTTCGCGGGTTTAAACCCATTTGAGTACTATCCGAACCCGAAACCTGACAAAACCCGTCAAAATACGTTCTTCAGCATGAATCGATCCATCTTGACTCAAGTGGCCCAAAGCCACAGTGCCCGAGCAGCCGAGCCCCACAGTGTCAAGGCCCTGGAGTAGAAACCAACCCCTAGCTTGGTGGCTGCAGTGTCTCTTGCTCTTCATGCCTCTCTCTTCCGCACAACACAACACATAAACGTAAACCTAGGTCCCCCAGCAATCGCCTGCTGCTATAATATGCTCTTGTTTTTCTTTCAAATGTCGTTGTTTTCATTGACTGCTCGTGGGGACGGTTTCCCCATGGGTTTTGAAAGCCCGACAGGTTTAGGGGACGGGCAAAATTTTAACCCCGCGCACGTTGATGGGGACGGGGACGGGTTTGCGATTTTCTCATGGGGATGGGTTTGGGGAAGCAAAACCTGGTGGGTTTCGTCCTCGTTGCCATCTTGATTCACCACCCTCGGACTTGTGCCTTCGAAGTTGTTGATTTTTATGGCACCAGAACAATAGACTTCCTCGATAACGTAAGGACCTTCCCATTTAGAGAAGAGTTTTCCTTCAAAAAATCTTAAACGAGAGTTGAATAATAACACATAATCACCTACGTTAAACTCACGCTTCTGTATCCTTTTGTCATGCCAGCGTTTGACTTTTTCTTTGAATAGCTTGGCATTCTCATAGGCTTGGGTTCTCCATTCATCAAGTGAGCTAATGTCAAACAACCTCTTCTCACCGGCAAGTTTGAAGTCATACTTGCGCTCTTTAACAGCCCAATATGCTTTATGTTCAAGTTCAAGAGGTAAATGACAAGCTTTTCCATAAACCATCTTATACGGAGACAAACCCATAGGATTTTTGTATGCAGTTCTATAGGCCCATAATGCATAATCAAGTTTTTTGGACCAATTCTTTCTAGATCTATTGACAGTCTTTTGCAAAATTAATTTGAGCTCTCTATTGCTCAACTCTACTTGGCCACTAGACTGCGGATGATAAGGAGATGTGATTCTTTGATTAACATCATACTTAGCAAGCATCTTAGGGAAAGCGCCATGAATAAAATGTGAACCACCATCAGTCATAAAATATCTAGGCACTCCAAACCTCGGAAAAATAACTTCCTTAAGCATTTTAATAGAAGTGTTATGATCAGCACTACTAGTTGGAGTAGCTTCTACCCACTTAGTAACATAATCAACAGCAACTAAAATATGTGTATAACCATATATTAGAGGCAGGAAAAGGTCCCATATAATCAAAGCCCCAAACATCAAACGGTTCAATAACAAGAGAATAATTCATAGGCATTTTGTGAGAACCTAGAATTAACTTCCAGACCCTCCTGTGTATATTTGTCAACCCCGGGATCATTGTTGACAACACAGCGAAATGATATAATCGCACAATGCGTAAAAGGTATTACAAGTTTAAATATATCTTGCCACAAGGCATACATAGAGAAATGTCTCATGACATTTACAATCAGAAAACAACGGAAAGTAAAATGCATAGTGACTCCATCTCAACCACAGGCAGTCGATGTAGTCCACGTGACCTCACTCCTACGAATCGCCATAGTTGTCGTAGTCAACACCTTCATCTTCATGATCTCTGTTTTTCAACAAAAGTATTGCCATGAGTACATTACGTACTCAACATGCCTCCCACGGGGAAGGACCTAATAGCTACATGTGGCTTCAAAGGAAGGCTGTATGGCTCATTTGCATAAAAGCTAATTTTGTTTGAAATAACATAGTACTTGGATAATAGCGGTTTTAGATGAAAATATGTTTTGTCTCCAGAATAACTTTCATCAAGTGAGGATCCTCGATCAACTCACACTCTTCATAGGTTCCAGAATAGGGGCAAAGAGGGAATAAGCAAGACAGGTCCCGTACGTCAAGAAAGATTCATGTGTTGCCCATGACCGTGGACACGGCTATTCGAATAGTTTTACACTTTGCAGAGGTTGTACGCTTTACCCACACGACACAATCCTGACTTGTTGCCACCAGTGGCCGCTGGCGTAGTACACCATTTGGTATACCGGCAGGGAGATTGTGACGAGGTCTTTCATTAGACCAAACTTACTATGCCAAGCCCACTAGGTTTCAACACGGAAGTAACCGTAGTTCACAGTCCGGGCCCCCCTTTTGTGCCGAGGATACTCCTCGCAAGGCAGCTATCCCATCTGCGGTATGGCGATGACGACAATAAGAATGAACTAACTAATTAACCAAGCCAGTGCCCATATAGCATGTGGATGTACTGTTATCACAATCTTCAAATCCAAGACTTATTAGGCCTCATGCGGCACGGACGACTGATTGCCCCCTTCAACTTGTGACGGGCAACCAATCGCTCCTTCAATCCTTGATTCAGCTATCGCCCGCACCAGTATTCAGATGGTAAGTTTCACCCAGAGTAGAAGAGGATAGATAAGGTCAACAAGGGCCAACTGGCCTAGCTCAGCGTTAAGTTTCAACTATCAATGACTTAGAGGTCATTCAACAAAGCACCTATAGGGTGATAAGCATGGCTAAGCATTTCTACTCTACCAGAATTATGTACTTCTACTCAGGTGTCAAGTAAATAGGCGACAAGCGGATCAGGGTAATGTGTCAATCGACACGCTAGCTACAAGAACTAAAATATCATGCATATAGTAACAATAAAACTCAATGCAATTTTGTAAACCATAGGATAAGTATGATCAAGAAGGAGGCATGCCTTCGTTGTTGAGTCCTTCGGTAACCTGGTTATGTCCTTGTCCAACATCGCCACTCCCTACTCGTTGTAACGATAGCAAAAGACAAACAATAAATACCAAAGTAAATAGAAAATCCAAATAACATCCAAAACAACAATAAGAGTGGATGCATAGCAAGATATTTATTAGATAGAAATTCAAAATGAGGTAGCATGATCGGGAGGTAAGAGAGATGATTAAACGACAAGGTTTAGGTCGACACAGCTACGGAAGGCATGGTGATCAAGCCTAACGTTCTAGTAAGAACTATGCTAACAGACCATTAGTAGTGCCCACTACACATCGTGAGTTACAATATAGGAAACTACCATATGACAAACACAATGGCACCAACAAGCATGGAATTAATGGAATCATCCTATGTATTTTATCTACACAAACAGAACATGGCATGATAAATGTAAAAGATAACCACAATTAAATATTTAGCAAGAATCTAAATATTCATAATGGTCAATAGAATCCAAACATATACATTAACTCTGTAATAACTCAAAAGAAGTGTTCTATACGACAACCAAACCAACATTATAAAACATACTACTGAAGCAATCAAACATCATTCAACAACATTAATTGAATTGATCTAGGTCTAGCCCAACCATTATGAACATAAAATAGGATCCACTCCATCAAATCAAACCAATTCATTAGTCAAACAATTGACAAGAAACTATACAGCACGTGGAACAATCGATGAACAACTAACCTAGACATGATATCATTAAGGTTAATAATCAACCAAAAATAAATATTTGAATGAATTCAAATATTTATAATGGTTAATAACAAGCAAATACTAAACCCCAATCATAACTATTAGTAAGCATTTCTATAACAACAGACAAACCAGTACTATGGTACCAACTAATTAAACAACTTAATAATAATACACATCTCACCCATGCCATGTGAGTATAGGATCATAAAGATGAATGAACTAACACAAGCATTCAACATACAAGTGCTCATGAGAAGATTCTAAACTATGACATGGTCTTAATAAGGAACAACTAATACCAATAAAGCAATAATATTATCACCACATGCTTACAATAACAAAGCATGATACAGACACTGAGTGTGTGATCAAAGCACAACTCTACCCACATCACATATGACTCGTCCTAATTGTATGAGTCAGAGCAACAAATATTAAAACACTCATAAGACTAAGATGTAACAAAGTTAAACATCTATAAGAAGAACTACACTAAGCAACAATAACACACGAAACATCATAAGACATGAAAGATCACTTGCATGACTATGGCTAGACATACAACAATGCAACAACTAGATATAATGCTAAGCATGGATGATGATCGCGCGAGTTGCCAAAGTATGCTACTAACAGAATACAACTGGTAACAATGAGATAAATTATTTGATGTCAACTAACATGACTATCACGCAATGAATATCATAGCATTAATAACAAAGACAACATGCCTTACTATCAAGTACAATTTACACTTGTAATGACATAGGCTACATATCTAGGGATGATCTATAACATGATTTGACACACACAATATGCATCTACCTACCTAGTCACAACATCATGGTATCAAATTGATCAAGCAAGATGGAATCATACACTACTATCATGTATCTACTATCATGTATCTCAACTAAGCAAAGCCAACCCTAAGTGTGACAGTATAGTACAAACTAGCAATGTTGCAACACTTGGGACATACAATAAAACCATGTATTCTACTTTAAGCAATTACCAACATGGCATGGTAATAAACAAGGATAAATAAACACACATGAAAATTACTAAGATGTTATAAGCTATGCTCTATTTCACAAAAATAAATTATGTAAAGCAATACAAATATAACCATGACATGAAGTATCCAACCATGTAATCTTGGATGACAAACATCTAAGAAACGAGAAGTACTACACTGTAAAGCGCAATCCTCACACTCTACAAAAGTAATGATCTCCATGCATGATAACACATAATATAAATGCAAACAATAGACCTACAACAAGTACTATGACTATGGTCGATAACATACCACTTTTCATAACCACTAGTAGCAAAACTAGGTAACACAAATAATTTAAATAAACATCACCTAAAGTATCGCATGATATGATAAAAAAACCGACAAATACACATGCAACAAAGGTGAAGTTCATATATAAAATATACCTAAGATATCATCATGCTAGTGAATGAACTAAACTAAATGAAACATGAAGTATTTCACGATTAGATACATAAAGCAAAACTTAGAATAATTCCACATAAATATAAGCATGTTCAGCGTTCACCAAATATTGTACGCATGCATAAAAGAGGACTATACACAATACACCAAATTGTCAAGTGGAAATAGCATGCAAAACTTATTTTAAACAAAATATAATCGGTAAACAATAAATTTAACATGTCACATGCCACACACAAAATTATGAGATAACTAGCATACACTCCTAACTATATCCCGAACATATAAAATTAACACCAAAGTTCACTGATCAACTACTACTCATGATGATAATTCACAATAGCTATTACAAAAGCGTCTCACACTACTACATGATACAAAAAATTATCTACATAAAAACATACTAGACTATACTCAATATCTATAGACATGTCTAACACAAGTCAATAACAATACAAAAAATTATCAACTTGCGACAACAAAAACTATAATCGGTAAACAATAAACAATAACTCTAATAAGCCATTTATCACACGCAAAAATTATGAAACCACTAGAATGGCTATAACAAAATGTATATAAAAATCCTATTGATAAAACTAGCGATCTAACTCCACCATGGGGTTACTATGGGTACGAGAAACAAATCATATATTGAACACAAGATTATCCGAGGAACTAAAAGGTACGCGGACATGCCGATGACATCCGCTCATGCATCGGCGCGAGCAACGACATAGATGAGTCGAATGATGATGTCTACCAGATAGAGTAGATGATGATGAGTATGCGTGCAAAATAAATTTGATAGAGGCTCACCGAGTTTAATGGAATGGTGCGCCGAACTTGATGAACAGTGTACACGGACATGCAGAATTCTTCGTGTGTGCTTGACGGATCACGTTCTTTCTTCCCTGAATGGATTCAACGCATGAAAGAGAACCTTTTGGCGCAAGGGCATGGACTGGGATGGTCTCCTTCATCAGAATTGAGGACCCATGTCTATGGAACACTGTTTCTTTGGGAGGAGTTCTCTGGCAGGATGGAGAAGAGAGATGGCAGAGGGCTAAGGGAAACGAGGGAGGAGATTGAGGCGCAGGTCCCTGTCAGTTTTGGAAATGGTGGACACTTATGGGAATTATGGAGGAGGACAGGAGGCAGCTTCTTGCGTGAGTGCTTGGCAGTTTCTCTTCGTGTACGTTTATCTTCCTGTAGGTGCTAGCGTACAGAGGAAGGGAAGGAGACGAGGCGCTCGTTGGGAAGATGACCAGCGGAGAGGAATAGGAAGGGAGGAGGAATTAAAGGAAGGTGCAGACGTTTCCTATGTGTGCACGTAGATGGCTGTTGAGTTCCTCTTCTGTGAGTTTATGTGAGATTGTGAACGTACAGGAAGGAGATGAGGAGAGACATTCGTCCGCTAGAGATATGGGCCAAGTGGATCCAGCCCATGGGGAGAGGAGGGAAAACAAGAAAATAAAAATAAAAATAGATGGGCTAGGCCCATGCGACTTAGACAAGAAAAAAAAATAGTGGCTGAACCTAGGGAAGGGAAGGAGATATGTTGGACCGATAGAATTTCGCCCAGAGTTTGAGACACGGAAAACAAATTGATTTTCCTCTTAGGAAAATTTAGAAAAGGAATAGAAGTTAACAAATTCAAAAGAAGTTCCAAATACATACACGCATACTTTAATATGCTGAAGGGAGAAAACCAAAACCCAACTAAAAGAGAAGAACAAACTCAATTTAAATTTAAGTTCGCATTAGATCAAATTAAATCATCCAAATTATAAAAGTTCAGTTTAAGCTTTGTTACAAAATAAAACAAACAAAATTTTCTCGCCCTGATTTTTGGAAAACTTTTTCTTAAACATTCCGAAAATCGGGATGTTACAGATCTACCCCTCTTAAAAGAAATCTCGTCCCCGAGATTTGGGCTGACTAAAGAGATTGGGTTTGGATTAGTTCCGTCTTCGACATAGTTCTTCTCGAAAACTTGTGGAATCAGTTCTCATTCTGATATTGGTGATAGGTTGCTTTGGGTCTTCATTGGAGATACTTTTCTTGTCACAATTCTTCTAGGTTTCAAAACTTGTAAACGATCCTTCGATCTTGGCGATGGTAATCTGATAGCTTCTGTAACTGGTTGAACATTCTTCAGTCTTGTCCTTCTTCTTTTGGTGAAGCTTTGGTCCGGCTGGACTAATTGATCCTTCAAGTTTGAACGTTATGGTAGGTGTAGTGAAGGTCGTCAATCCTCGTCTTACTGGCGAATGAAGGTCTTCAAATCTTCAATCTCGACACAATCATTGTCTACTACCCCCCTTAAAAGAATTTTTCCATGGGTTCCACATTGATAACAGATCTTCAAGAGGGTTGTTGCAACTTCTTGCATCTCAAGGTAACCTCCAGGTTTATAGAGAAGAGGAAAGAGCATAGGATGAGTAAAAGAATCCTATGCAAGTGAGAGATACCCCAGAAGATAAACAGAAGACAACACCACGATAACCATGAACAAATACAAATAAAACTAAAAAGCAACTCACTTTGGCAACATGGGTTTTAGTATGACTGCATAGGAAAACGGCAAAAAAATATGCAGACGATACTCACACAAAAAAGGTTTTGCACCTACAAGCTACAAATTCTATCACTATATGGGTGTTAACCAACCTAATCCTATATGGAGGGTCACAATAAATCTTGGGGCAAATCTTCAACATTGACGAACGGACCATGATCGATGGTTGTTGACTTCTTGAGTCCTCGTGGTTTCTTCTCTTGGGGCAGTGTTGCTACTCGGAGCTTCAGGTGTTGAAGTAATCTTGAAATTCTTGGCACATCTTCCGAAACTTCTAACTTTTTAACACCATGGGCAGGGAAAAGGTTTTATATACTATAAAAAGATGGTAGTGAAGTAGAGTTTAAATCTCAATTGAATAAGATGAGGTGAGAATAGCAATAGTGAAGGAGAAGAGTACGAGAATGATCCTTTTCAAAATAGTCTTTTTTATAAATAAAAATAGTCCCTAAGGCTTTCCATTTCTAACTAAGGCTACGCGACTAGGTCGACATCGGCTCTGATACCACTTCTATGAGAACCTAGAATTAACTTCCAGACCCTCCTGTGTATATTTGTCAACCCCAGGATCATTGTTGACAACACAGCGAAATGATATCATTGCACAATGAGTAAAAGATATTACAAGTTTAAATATATCTTGCCACAAGGCATACATAGAGAAATGTCTCATGACATTTACAATCAGAAAACAACGGAAAGTAAAATGCATAGTGACTCCATCTCAACCACAGGCAGTCGATGTAGTCCACGTGACCTCACTCCTATGAATCGCCATAGTTGTCGTAGTCATCACCTTCGTCTTCATGATCTCTGTTGTTCAAGAAAAGTATTTCCATGAGTACATTACGTACTCAACATGCCTCCCATGGGGAAGGACCTAATAGCTACATGTGGCTTCAAAGGAAGGCTGTATGGCTCATTTGCATAAAATCTAATTTTGTTTGAAATAACATAGTACTTGGATAATAGCAGTTTTAGATGAAAATATGTTTTGTCTCCGGAATAACTTTCATCAAGTGAGGATCCTCGATCAACTCACACTCTTCATAGGTTCCAAGAATAGGGGCAAAGAGGGAATAAGCAAGACAGGTCCCGTACGTCAAGAAAGATTCATGTGTTGCCCATGACCGTGGACACGGCTATTCGAATAGTTTTACACTCTACAGAGGTTGTACACTTTACCCACACGACACAATCCCGACTTGTTGCCACCAGTGGCCGCTGGCGTAGTACACCATTTGGTATACCGGCGGGGAGATTGTGACGAGGTCTTTCATTAGACCAAACTTACTATGCCAAGCCCACTAGGTTTCAACACGGAAGTAACCGTAGTTCACAGTCTGGGCCCCCCTTTTGTGCCGAGGACACTCCTCGCAAGGCAGCTATCCCATCTGCGGTACGGCGATGACGACAATAAGAATGAACTAACTAATTAACCAAGCCAGTGCCCGTATAGCATGTGGCTGTACTGTTATCACAATCTTCAAATCCAAGACTTATTAGGCCTCATGCGGCACGGACGACTGATTGCCCCCTTCAATTCGTGAAGGGCAGCCAATCGCTCCTTCAATCCTTGATTCAGCTATCGCCCGCACCAGTATTCAGATGGTAAGTTTCACCCAGAGTAGAAGAGGATAGATAAGGTCAACAAGGGCCAACTGGCCTAGCTCAGCGTTAAGTTTCAACTGTCAATGACTTAGAGGTCATTCAACAAAGCACCTATAGGGTGATAAGCATGGCTAAGCATTTCTACTCTACCAGAATTATATACTTCTACTCAGGTGTCAAGTAAATAGGCGACAAGCGGATCAGGGTAATGTGTCAATCGACACGCTAGCTACAAGAACTAAAATATCATGCATGTAGTAACAATAAAACTCAATGCAATTTTGTAAACCATAGGATAAGTATGATCAAGGAGGCATGCCTTCGTTGTTGAGTCCTTCGGTGACCTGGTTATGTCCTTGTCCAACATCGCCACTCCCTACTCGTTGTAACGATAGCAAAAGACAAACAATAAATGCCAAAGCAAATAGAAAATCCAAATAACATCCAAAACAACAATAAGAGTGGATGGATAGCAAGATATTTATTAGATAGAAATTCAAAATGAGGTAGCATGATCGGGAGGTAAGAGAGATGATTAAATGGCAAGGTTTAGGTCGACACAGCTACGGAAGGCTTGGTGATCAAGACTAATTTTCTAGTAAGAACTATGCTAACAGACCATTAGTACTGCCCACTACACATCGTGAGTAACAATATAGGAAACTACCATATGACAAACACAATGGCACCAACAAGCATGGAATTAATGGAATCATCCTATGTATTTTATCTACACAAACAGAACATGGCATGATAAATGTAAAAGATAACCACAATTAAATATTTAGCAAGAATCTAAATATTCATAATGGTCAATAGAATCGAAACATATACATTAACTCTGTAATAACTCAAAACAAGTGTTCTATACGACAACCAAACCAACATTATAAAACATACTACTGAAGCAATCAAACATCATTCAACAACATTAATTAAATTGATCTAGGTCTAGCCCAACCATTATGAAAATAAAATAGGATCCACTCCATCAAATCAAACCAATTAATTAGTCAAACAATTGACAAGAAACTATATAGCACATGGAACAATGGATGAACAACTATCCTAGACATGATATCATTAAGGTTAATAATCAACCAAAAATAAATATTTGAATGAATTCAAATATTTATAATGGATAATAACAAGCAAATACTAAACCCCAATCATAACTATTAGTAAGCATTTCTATAACAACAGACAAACCACTACTATGGTACCAACTAATTAAACAACTTAATAATAATACACATCTCACCCATGCCATGTGAGTATAGGATCATAAAGATGAATGAACTAACACAAGCATTCAACATACAAGTGCTCATGAGAAGATTCTAAACTATGACATGGTCTTAATAAGGAACAACTAATACCAATAAAGCAATAATATTATCACCACATGCTTACAATAACAAAGCATGATACAGACACTGAGTGTGTGATCAAAGCACAACTCTACTCACATCACATATGACTCGTCCTAATTGTATGAGTCAGAGCAACAAATATTAAAACACTCATAAGACTAAGATGTAACAAAGTTAAACATCTATAAGAAGAACTACACTAAGCAACAATAACACACGAAACATCATAAGACATGAAAGATCACTTGCATGACTATGGCTAGACATACAACAATGCAACAACTAGATATAACGCTAAGCATGGATGATGATCGCGCGAGTTGCCAAAGTATGCTACTAACAGAATACAACTCGTATATGAGATAACTTAGTTGATATCAACTAACATGACTATCACGCAATGAATATCATAGCATGAATAACAAAGACAACAGCCTTACTATCAAGTACAATTTACACTTGTAATGACATAAGCTACATATCTAGGGATGATCTATAACATGATTTGACACACACTATATGCATCTACCTACCTAGTCACAACATCATGGTATCAAATTGATCAAGCAAGATGTAATCATACACTACTATCATGTATCTACTATCATGTATCTCAACTAAGCAAAGCCAACCCTAAGTGTGACAATATAGTACAAACTAGCAATGTTGCAACACTTGGGACATACAATAAAACCATGTATTCTACTTTAAGCAATTACCAACATGGCATGGTAATAAACAAGGATAAATAAACAGACATGAAAATTACTAAGATGTTATAAGCTATGCTCTATTTCACAAAAATAAATTATGTAAAGCAATACAGATATAACGATGACATGAAGTATCCAACCATGTAATCTTGGATGACAAAACATCTAAGAAACGAGAAGCACTACACTGTAAAGCGCAATCCTCACACTCTATAAAAGTAATGATCTCCATGCATGATAACACATAATATAAACGCAAACAATAGACCTACAACAAGTACTATGACTATGGTCGATAACATACCACTTTTCATAACCACTAGTAGCAAAACTAGGTAACACAAATAATTTAAATAAACATCACCTAAAGTATCGCATGATATGATAAAAAAAACCCGACAAATACACATGCAACAAAGGTGAAGTCCATATATAAAATATACCTAAGATATCTTCATGCTAGTGAATGAACTAAACTAAATGAAACATGAAGTATTTCACGATTAGATACATAAAGCAAAACTTAGAATAATTCCACATAAATATAAGCATGTTGAGCGTTCACCAAATATTGTACGCATGCATAAAAGAGGACTATACACAATACACCAAATTGTCAAGTGGAAATAGCATGCAAAACTTATTTTAAATAAAATATAATCGGTAAACAATAAATTTAACATGTCACATGCCACACACAAAATTATGATATAACTAGCATACACTCCTAACTATATCCCAAACATATAAAATTAACACAAAAGTTCACGGATCAACAACTACTCATGATGATAATTCACAATAGCTATTACAAAAGTGTCTCACACTACTACATGATACAAGAAATTATCTACATAAAAACATACCAGACTATACTCAATATCTATAGACATGTCTAACACAAGTCAATAACAATACAAAAAATTATCAACTTGCGACAACAAAAACTATAATCGGTAAACAATAAACTATAACTCTAATAAGCCATTTATCACACGCAAAAATTATGAGACCACTAGGATGCACTTCTAGGCATATCGCAAACATAAGAACAATAACAAATTAATATAAAATTTAGCTGATGAACAAACTCCATTCAATCTTGGGCAAGAATGGCTATAACAAAATGTATACTAAAATCCTATTGATAAAACTAGCGATCTAACTCCACCATGGGGTTACTATGGGTACGAGAAACAAATCATATGTTGAACACAAGATTATCCGAGGAACTAAAAGGTACGCGGACATGCCGATGGCATCTGCTCATGCATCGGCGCGAGCAACGACATAGATGAGTCGAATGATGATGTCTACCAGATAGAGTAGATGATGATGAGTACGCGTGCAAAAGAAATTTGATAGAGGCTCACCGAGTTTAATGGAATGGTGCGACGAACTTGATGAACAGTGTACGCGGACATGCAGAATTCTTCGTGTGTGCTTGACGGATCACGTTCTTTCTTCCCTGAATGGATTCAACGCATGAAAGAGAACCTTTTGGCGCAAGGGCATGAACTGGGATGGTCTCCTTCATCAGAATTGAGGACCCACGTCCATGGAAAACTGTTTCTTTGGGAGTTCTCTAGCAGGATGGAGAAGAGAGATGGCAGAGGGCTAAGGGAAACGAGGGAGGAGATTGAGGCGCAGGTCCCTGTCAGTTTTGGAAATGGTGGACACTTATGGGAATTATGGAGGAGGACAGGAGGCAGCTTCTGTTGGAATAAGCCACGACGTCTGGTGCGGTCAGACTCGTCGGGAGCGTCGGGTGCGCACCGAACGTGCGGGACGCACTGGTGCGGTCGGGCTCGTCGGGCGCGCGGAAGCGCGCGGGACGTGTGGGGCGCACTGATGCGGTTGGGCTCGTCGGGCACACGCGGGACGTGCGGGACACAACGGCGGTGTGCATGCTAATTTGGCAGGGTCTGTGGCCGTTGATGTGGCTGCATAAAGACTGAACTTGGCCGTGCAATTAGCTAGGAGTAGTTTGTTGCATGGTCAATAGTGTGGCAGTTGAGGATATATACTGTCCACGCACTGGATATGGATGTGCATGCAGTAGGTGGTTAGTGCATGGAATTAGTTGGGTTAGTGGCCGAGCATGGTGGCCAGGTTAGTGGGTGCGTCTACCTTCTGTGTATATAAATCAGTTGAGTCAGTGAGAAAAATTGGCGGTGAGGGCTGTAAAAAATGTAGCGGTTGTGTCATCAAGGAGGAGAGCTCTCGGTAAAGCTGGTGCTGGTTTCTTTCTTGGGCGTGTGTGTGTGTGTTGAGTCTTCTCACCATGTGTGTGTTCGTAAGGGAGAAGAGAGAGTTGTGTTCTTGACAGCAAGAATGAGAACAAGCGGTGCTGCGACGAGGCGGCACCAACAGCTTCTTGCGTGAGTGCTTGGCAGTTTCTCTTCGTGTACGTTTATCTTCCTGTAGGCGCTAGCGTATAGAGGAAGGGAAGGAGACGAGGCGCTCGTTGGGAAGATGACCAGCGAAGAGGAATAGGAAGGGAGGAGGAATTAAAGGAAGGTGCAGACGTTTCCTATGTGTGCACGTAGATGGCTGTTGAGTTCCTCTTCTGTGAGTTTATGTGAGATTGTGAACGTACAGGAAGGAGATGAGGAGAGACATTAGTCCGCTAGAGATATGGGCCAAGTGGATCCAGCCCATGGGGAGAGGCGGGAAAACAAGAAAATAAAAATAAAAATAGATGGGCTAGGCCCATGCGACTTAGACAAGAAAAAAAATAGTGGCTGAACCTAGGGAAGGGAAGGAGATAAGTTGGACCGATAGAATTTCGCCCAGAGTTTGAGAGAGGGAAAACAAATTGATTTTCCTCTTAGGAAAATTTAGAAAAGGAATAGAAGTTAACAAATTCAAAAGAAGTTCCAAATACATACACGCATAATTTAATATGTTGAAGGGAGAAAACCAAAACCCAACTAAAAGAGAAGAATAAACTCAATTTAAATTTAAGTTCGCATTAGATCAAATTAAATCATCCAAATTATAAAAGTTCAGTTTAAGCTTTGTTACAAAATAAAACAAACAAAATTTTCTCGCCCTGATTTTTGGAAAACTTTTTCTTAAACATTCTGAAAATCGGGATGTTACACATTTCTTGACGTCTACTAATATTACCGATTCTTTGACATTCATCACAAGATAAGACAAACTTACGAGCATCTTTAAAGAGAGTAGGCCAATAAAAACCAGATTGCAATACCTTGTGTGCAGTTCTATCTCCAGCGTGGTGTCCTCCATAGGATTCAGAGTGACACTTGCGTAGGATCTATTCCTGTTCATGCTCAGGCACACAACGTCTAATAACACCATCTACTCCTTCTTTATAAAGGTCTGGGTCATCCCAGAAGTAATGTCTTAAATCGTAAAAGAACTTTTTCTTCTGCTGGTATGTGAAACTAGGAGGTATAAATTTAGCAACAATGTAATTAGCATAATTAGCATACCAAGGAGCAGTACTAGAAGCATTAACGACCGCTAATTGTTCATCAGGAAAGCTATCATCAATAGGCAGTGGGTCATCAAGAACATTCTCTAACCTAGACAACTTGTCTTTCATGTCCTTGGGACATGTCATCTTTTCAATAGCATCCACTTTAGCTTTATCAACTTCAATACCTCTCTCGGAAATCTTATGCCCCAAAACAATGCCTTCATTAACCATAAAGTGGCACTTTTCCCAATTCAAGACTAGACTAGTGTCTTCGCATCTCTGCAAAACTCGATCAAGGTTGCTCAAGCAATCATCAAAAGAGGATCCATAAACGGATAAATCATCCATGAACACCTCACAAACCTTTTCACAAAAGTCATATAGCCATCATACATCTTTGAAAGGTAGCAGGTGCATTACATAAACGAAAAGGCATACGTCTATAAGTAGAAGTACCGAAAGAGCAAGTAAAGGTAGTTTTTGATTGATCCTTAGCTGACACAGGTATTTGAGAGAAACCAGAATAACCATCTAGAAAGCAGAAATGAGTGTGTTTGGATAGTCTTTCTAGCATTTGATCAATAAAAGGTAAAGGGTAATGATCTTTCTTAGTAGCTTTATTTAATTTACGGAAATCAATTACCATCCTATAACCTGTATAATTCTTTGTGGGATCAATTCATCTTTATCATTAGGAACAACGGTAATACCTCCCTTTTTAGGAACACAGTGGACAGGGCTTACCCATTCACTATCAGCAACGGGATAAATTATACCTGCCTCAAGGAACTTTAGTATCTCCTTTCTTACCACTTCTTTCATCTTGGGATTCAGTCTTCGTTGAGGATCTCTAACTGGTTTAGCATCGGCCTCCAAATTAATTTTGTGTTGGCATAACGTAGGACTAATGCCCTTAAGATCATCCAGAGTATATCCAATAGCAGCTCGGTGCTTCTTCAGAGTTTTCAATAATCTTTCTTCTTCTTGCTCTGAAAGGTTAGCACTAAACAGGATATATTTTCTTTTCATCAAGATAAGCATACTTAAGATTATGAGGTAGTGGTTTGAGTTCAAACACGGGATCACCCTTGGGTGGAGGGGGATCCCCAAGAATTTCAACGGGAAGGTTGTGCTTCAGCATAGGTTCCTGTTTAATGAACACTTCATCTATTTTCCTTCTTTCCTTCATAAACATATCATTTTCATGATCGAGCAAGTATTGTTCTAACGGATCAGTAGGAGGTACGGCAATGGAAGCAAGACCAATAATTTCATCCTTACTAGGTGATTCTCTATCACAAGGTTGTCTACGAAACTTAGCAAAATGAAACTCATGAGACATACCCTCTAAGCCAATTGTAACAGTATCCTTTTCACAATCAATCCTAGAATTAACTGTATTCAAGAAGGGTTTACCGAAAATAATGGGACAAAAATCATCTTGTGGGGAACCAAGAACAAGAAAATCAGAGGGTATTTAACCTTCCCACACAAGACTTCAACATCTCTAACTATCCAACTGGTTTAATGGTATCCCTATTAGCAAGCTTAATAGTAACATCAATGTCTTCCAATTCAACGGGTGCAATGTCGTGCATAATTTCTTTATATAAGTCATAGGGTATCGCGCTAGCACTAGCACCCATATCACATAAACCATGATAACAATGATCTCCAATCTTAACGGAAATAACAGGCGTGCCTACCACAGGTCTATGTATCTTAGTATTTGGTCTACAAATATTAGCAGTCTCACCACAGAAATAAATAACATGCCCATCTAAATCATCATCCAAGATATCTTTAACCATAGCAATACTAGGTTCAACTTTGATTTGCTGAGGAGGTGTATAAGTCCTGGTATTACTCTTACGAACAGCAGTCGAAGTTTTAGCATGATCCTTTATCCTAACAGGAAAAGGGGGTTTCTCAACATAAGTAGTAGGAACAATAGGATCACTATAGGTGACAGTCTTTTCTTCAACTGTAATAGGTGCAACAACCTTTACTTCAATGCGAGGGTTATATTTAAACCACTTTTCTTTAGGGAGATCAACGTGAGTAGCAAAAGATTCACAGAAAGAAGCTACTATCTCAGAGTCAAGTCCATACTTAGCGCTAAATCCACGAAAAGCATTGGTATACATAAAAAATTTAACACAATCGAACTTAGGTGTCATACCTGACTCCTTACCATCGTTGAAACCCCAATCTTCAGAGTTGCATTTAATTCTTTCCAATAAGTCCCATCTGGAATCAATAGTGTTCAGCATATAAGAACCAGCACAGGAAGTATCGAGCAGGTTGCGATCATTGAGAGAAAGTCGGGCATAAAATTTTTGAATAATCATTTCTCTGGAGAGCTCATGATTGGGGCATGAATATAATGTTGGGGAACGTAGTAATTTCAAAAAATTTCCTACGCACACGCAAGATCATGGTGATGCATAGCAACGAGAGGGGAGAGTGATGTCCACGTACCCTCGTAGACCATAAGCGGAAGCGTTATGACAACGCGGTTGATGTAGTTGTACGTCTTCACGATCCGACCGATCCAAGTACCGAACGTACGGCACCTCCATGTTCTGCACACGTTCAGCTCGATGACGATCCCCGGACTCCGATCCAGCAGGGTGTCGGGGATGAGTTCCATCAGCACGACGGCGTGGTGATGATGATGATGTTCTACCGACGCAGGGCTTCACCTAAGCACCGCTACGATATGACCGAGGTGGAATATGGTGGAGGGGGGCACCGCACATGGCTAAGGAACGATCACGAAGATCAACTTGTGTGTTCTAGGGTGCCCCCTGCCCCCGTATATAAAGGAGGGAGAGGGAGGTGTGGCCGGCCCTCTAGGGGTGCGCCTGGAGGAGTCCTACTCCCACTAGGAGTAGGACTCCCCCCTCTTGCCTTGGTGGAGAAGGAAAGGGGGGAGGGGAAAGAGGAAAGGGGGGCGCCCCCCCCCCTTCCTTGTCCTATTTGGACTAGGGGGGGAGGGGGCGCGCGGCCTGCCCTGGCCGGCCCTCCTCTTCTCCCTCATGGCCCATTAAGGCCCATTAACCCCCGGGAGGGTTCCGGTAACCCTCCGGTGTTCCGGTAAAATCCCGATTTCACCCGGAATCATTCCGATATCCAAATATAGGCTTCCAATATATCAATATTTATGTCTCGACCATTCCGAGACTTCTCGTCATGTCCGTGATCACATCCGGGACTCCGAACAACCTTCGGTACATCAAAACTTATAAACTCATAATAAAACTGTCATCATAACGTTAAGCATGCGGACCCTACGGGTTCGAGAACTATGTAGACATGACCTAGAACTGTTTCCGGTCAATAACCAATAGTAGAACTTGGATGTTCATATTGGCTCCTACATATTCTACGAAGATCTTTATCGGTCAAACCGCATAACAACATACGTTGTTCCCTTTTTTCATCGGTATGTTACTTGCCCGAGATTCGATCGTCGGTATCCAATACCTAGTTCAATCTCGTTACCGGCAAGTCTCTTTACTCGTTCCGTAATACATCATCCCACAACTAACTCATTAGTTACAATGCTTGCAAGGCTTAAGTGATGTGTATTACCGAGAGGGCCCAGAGATACCTCTCCGACAATCGGAGTGACAAAACCTAATCTCAAATTACGCCAACCCAACATGTACCTTCGAAGACACCTGTAGAGCACCTTTATAATCACCCAGTTACGTTGTGACGTTTGGTAGCACACAAAGTGTTCCTCCGGTAAATGGGAGTTGCATAATCTCATAGTTGTAGGAACTTTGTATAAGTCATGAAGAAAGCAATAGCAACATACTAAACGATCAAGTGCTAGGCTAACGGAATGGGTCAAGTCAATCACATCATTCTCCTAATGATGTGATCCCGTTAATCAAATGACAACACATGTCTATGGTTAGAAAACATAACCATCTTTGATTAATGAGCTAGTCAAGTAGAGGCATACTAGTGACTTTATGTTTGTCTAAGTATTCACACATGTATCATGTTTCCGGATAATACAATTCTAGCATGAATAATAAACATTTATCATGATATGAGGAAATAAATAATAACTTTATTATTGCCTCTAGGGCATATTTCCTTCAGTCTCCCACTTGCACTAGAGTCAATAATCTAGATTACATAGTAATGATTCTAACACCCATGGAGTCTTGGTGCTGATCATGTTTTGCTCGTGGAAGAGGCTTAGTCAACGGGTCTGCAATATTCAGATCCATATGTATCTTGCAAATCTCTATGTCTCCCACCTGGACTTGGTCCCTGATGGAATTGAAGCGTCTCTTGATGTGCTTGGTCCTCTTGTGAAATCTGGATTCCTTTGCCAAGGCAATTGCACCAGTATTGTCACAGAAGATCTTCATTGGTCCCGATGCACTAGGTATGACACCTAGATCGGAAATGAACTCCTTCATCCAGACTCCTTCATTTGCTGCTTCCGGAGCAGCTATGTACTCCGCTTCGCATGTAGATCCCGCTACAACGCTTTGTCTAGAACTGCACCAACTTACAGCTCCACTGTTTAATATAAATACGTATCCGGTTTGCGATTTAGAATCGTCCGAATCAGTGTCAAAGCTTGCATCGATGTAACCCTTTACGACAAGCTCTTTGTCACCTCCATAAATGAGAAACATATCCTTAGTCCTTTTCAGGTATTTCAGGATATTCTTGACCGCTGTCCAGTGATCCACTCCTGGATTACTTTGGTACCTCCCTGCTAAACTAATAGCAAGGAACACATCAGGTCTGGTACACAACATTGCATACATGATAGAGCCTATGGCTGAAGCATAGGGAACTCCTTTCATTTTCTCTCTATCTTCTGCAGTGGTCAGGCATTGAGTCTTACTCAACTTTATACCTTGTAATACAGGCAAGAACCCTTTCTTTGCCTGATCCATATTGAACTTTTTCAAAACTTTATCAAGGTATGTGCATTGTGAAAGTCCAATCAAGCGTCTTGATCTATCTCTATAGATCTTGATGCCCAATATGTAAGCAGCTTCACCGAGGTCTTTCATTGAAAAACTTTTATCCAAGTATCCTTTTATGCTATCCAGAAATTCTATATCATTTCGAATCAACAATATGTCGTCAACATATAATATCAGAAATGCTACACAGCTCCCACTCACTTTCTTGTAAATACAGGCTTCTCCAAAAGTCTGTATAAAACCATATGCTTTGATCACACTATCAAAACGTTTATTCCAACTCCGAGAGGCTTGCACCAGACCATAAATTCATCGCTGGAGCTTGCACACTTTGTTAGCTCCCTTAGGATCGACAAAACCTTCCGGTTGCATCATATACAACTCTTCTTCCAGAAATCCATTCAGGAATGCAGTTTTGACATCCATCTGCCATATTTCATAATCATAAAATGCGGCAATTGCTAACATGATTTGGACAGACTTAAGCATCACTACGGGTGAGAAGGTCTCATTGTAGTCAACCCCTTGAACTTGTCGAAAACCTTTTGCAACAAGTCGAGCTATGTAAACAGTAACATTACCGTCAGTGTCAGTCTTCTTCTTGAAGATCCATTTGCTTGCCGACCATTGGGCAAGTCAACCAAAGTCCACACTTTGTTCTCATACATGGATCCCATCTCAGATTTCATGGCTTCAAGCCATTTTGCGGAATCTGGGCTCACCATCGCTTCTTCATAGTTCGTAGGTTCACCATGATCTAGTAGCATGACTTCTAGAATAGGATTACCGTACCACTCTGGTGTGGATCTTACTCTGGTTGATCTACGAAGTTCAGTAACAACTTGATCTGAAGTTTCATGATCATCATCATTAACTTCCTCACTAATTGGTGTAGGTGTCACAGGAACCGATTTCTGTGATGAACTACTTTCTAATAAGGGAGTTGGTACTGTTACCTCATCAAGTTCTACTTTCCTCCCACTCACTTCTTTCGAGAGAAACTCCTTCTCTAGAAAGGATCCATTCTTAGCAACGAATGTCTTGCCTTCGGATCTGTGATAGAAGGTGTACCCAACTGTCTCCTTTGGGTATCCTATGAAGACACATTTTTCCGATTTGGGTTCGAGCTTATCATGTTGAAGCTTTTTCACATAAGCATCGCAGCCCCAAACTTTCAGAAACGACAACTTTGGTTTCTTGCCAAACCATAGTTCATAAGGAGTTGTCTCAACGGATTTTGATGGTGCCCTATTTAACGTGAATGCGGCCGTCTCTAAAGCATAACCCCAAAACGATAGCGGTAAATCAGTAAGAGACATCATAGATCGCACCATATCTAGTAAAGTACGATTACGATGTTCGGACACACCATTACGTTGTGGTGTTCCAGGTGGCGTGAGTTGCGAAACTATTCCGCATTGTTTCAAATGTAGACCAAACTCGTAACTCAAATATTCTCCTCCACGATCAGATCGTAGAAACTTTATTTTCTTGTAACGATGATTTTCAACTTCACTCTGAAATTCTTTGAACTTTTCAAATGTTTCAGATTTATGCTTCATTAAGTAGATATACCAGTATCTGCTTAAATCATCTGTGAAGGTGAGAAAATAACGATATCCGCCACGAGCCTCAACATTCATCGGACCACATACATCTGTATGTATGATTTCCAACAAATCTGTTGCTCTCTCCATTGTATCGGAGAACGGCGTTTTAGTCATCTTGCCCATAAGGCACGGTTCGCAAGTACCACGTGATTCATAATCAAGAGATTCCAAAAGTCCATCAGTATGGAGTTTCTTCATGCATTTTACACCGATATGACCTAAACGGCAGTGCCACAAATAAGTTGCACTATCATTATCAACTCTGCATCTTTTGGCTTCAACATTATGAATATGTGTATTACTACTATCGAGATTCATCAAAAATAGACCACTCTTTAAGGGTGCATGAACATAAAAGATATTACTCATATAAATAGAACAACCATTATTCTCTGATTTAAATGAATAACCGTCTCGCATCAAACAAGATCCAGATATAATGTTCATGCTCAACGCTGGCACCAAATAACAATTATTCAGGTCTAAAACTAATCCCGAAGGTAGATGTAGAGGTAGCGTGCCGACCGTGATCACATCGACTTTGGAACCGTTTCCCACGCGCATCGTCACCTCATCCTTGGCCAGTGCTCGCTCATTCCATAGTCCCTGTTTCGAGTTGCAAATATTAGCAACAGAACCAATATCAAATAGCCAGGTGCTACTGCGAGCTCTAGTAAGGTACACATCAATAACATGTATATCACATATACCTTTGTTCACCTTGCCATCCTTCTTATCCGCCAAATACTTGGGCAGTTCCGCTTCCAGTGACCAGCTTGCTTGCAGTAGAAGCACTCAGTTTCAGGCTTAGGTCCGGACTTGGGTTTCTTCTCTTGAGCAGCAACTTGCTTGCTGTTCTTCTTGAAGTTTCCCTTCTTCTTCCCTTTGCCCTTTTTCTTGAAACTAGTGGTCTTGTTGACCATCAACACTTGATGCTCCTTCTTGATTTCTACCTCCGCTGCTTTCAGCATTGCGAAGAGCTCGGGAATTGTCTTGTTCATCCCTTGCATATTATAGTTCATCACGAAGCTCTTGTAGCTTGGTGGCAGTGATTGGAGAATTCTGTCAATGACGCTATCATCCAGAAGATTAACTCCCAGTTGAATCAAGTGATTATTATACCCAGACATTTTGAGTATATGCTCACTGACAGAAATATTCTCCTCCATCTTGCAGCTATAGAACTTATTGGGGACTTCATATCTCTCAATCCGGGCATTTGCTTGAAATATTAACTTCAACTCCTAGAACATCTCATATGCTCCATGATGTTCAAAACATCGTTGAAGACCCGGTTCTAAGCCGTAAAGCATGGCACACTGAACTATTGAGTAGTCATCAGCTTTGCTCTGCCAGACGTTCATAACATCTGGTGTTGCTCCTGCAGCAGGCCTGGCACCCAGCGGTGCTTCCGGGACGTAATTCTTCAGTGCAACAATGAGGATAATCCTCAAGTTACGGACCCAGTCCGTGTAATTGCGACCATCATCTTTCAACTTTGCTTTCTCAAGGAACGCATTAAAATTCAACGGAACAACAGCACGAGCCATCTATCTACAACAAACATAGATAAGAAAAATACTATCAGGTACTAAGTTCATGATAAATTTAAGTTCAGTTAATCATATTACTTAAGAACTCCCACTTAGACAGACATCTCTCTAGTCATCTAAGTGATCACGTGATCCAAATCAACTAAACCATAACCGATCATCACGTGAGATGGAGTAGTTTTCAATGGTGAAAATCACTATGTTGATCATATCTACTATATGATTCACGCTCGACCTTTCGGTCTCCGTGTTCCGAGGCCATCTCTGCATATGCTAGGCTCGTCAAGTTTAATCTGAGTATTCTGCGTGTGCAAAACTGGCTTGCACCCGTTGTAGATGGATGTTGAGCTTATCACACCCGATCATCACGTGGTGTCTGGGCACGACAAACTTTGGCAATGGTGCATACTCAGGGAGGACACTTCTTGATAATTTAGTGAGAGATCATCTTAAAATGCTACCGTCAATCAAAGCAAGATAGCATAAAGGATAAACATCACATGCAATCAATATAAGTGATATGATATGGACATCATCATCTTGGGCTTGTGATCTCCATCTCCGAAGCACCATCATGATCACCATCGTCACCGACGCGACACCTTTATCTCCATCGTAGCATGGTTGTCGTCTCGCCAACTATTGCTTCTACGACTATCGCTACCGCTTAGTGATAAAGTGAAGCAATTACAGGGCGTTTGCATTTCATACAATAAAGCGACAACCATATGGCTCCTGCTAGTTGCCGATAACTCGGTTACAAAACATGATCATCTCATACAATAAAATATAGCATCACGTCTTGACCATATCACATCACAACATGCCCTGCAAAAACAAGTTAGACGTCCTCTACTTTGTTGTTGCAATTTTTACGTGGCTGCTACGGGCTGAGCAAGAACCGTTCTTACCTACGCATCAAAACCACAACGATAGTTCATCAAGTTAGTGTTGTTTTAACCTTCGCAAGGACCGGGCGTAGTCACACTCAGTTCAACTAAAGTTGGAGAAACTAACACCCAACAGCCACCTGTGTGCAAAGCACGTCGGTAGAACCAGTCTCGCGTAAGCGTACGCGTAATGTCGGTCCGGGCCGCTTCATCCAACAATACCGCCGAACCAAAGTATGAATGTTGGTAAGCAGTATGACTTGTATCGCCCACAACTCACTTGTGTTCTACTCGTGCATATAACATCAACGCATAAAACCTAGGCTCGGATGCCACTGTTGGGGAACGTAGTAATTTCAAAAAAATTCCTACGCACATGCAAGATCATGGTGATGCATAGCAATGAGAGGGGAGAGTGATGTCCACGTACCCTCGTAGACCGTAAGCGGAAGCGTTATGACAACGCGGTTGATGTAGTCGTACGTCTTCACGATCCGACCGATCCAAGTACCGAACGTACGGCACCTCCGTGTTCTGCACACGTTCAGCTCGATGACGATCCCCGGACTCCGATCCAGCAGGGTGTCGGGGATGAGTTCCGTCAGCACGACGGTGTGGTGACGATGATGATGTTCTACCGACGCAGGGCTTCGCCTAAGCACCGCTACGATATGACCGAGGTGGAATATGGTGGAGGGGGGCACCGCACACGGCTAAGGAATGATCATGAAGATCAACTTGTGTGTTCTAGGGTGCCCCCTGCCCCCATATATAAAGAAGGGAGGGGGAGGTGCGGCCGGCCCTCTAGGGGTGCGCCTGGAGGAGTCCTACTCCCACTGGGAGTAGGACTCCCCCTCTTGCCTTGGTGTAGAAGGAAAGGGGGGAGGGGAAAGAGGAAAGGGGGGCGCCGCCCCCCCCCTTCCTTGTCCTATTCGGACTAGGGGGGAAGGGGGCGCGCGGCCTGCCCTGGCCGGCCCTCCTCTTCTCCCTCATGGCCCATTAAGGCCCATTAACCCCCGGGAGGGTTCTGGTAACCCTCCGGTGTTCCGGTAAAATCCCGATTTCACCCGGAATCATTCCGATATCCAAATATAGGCTTCCAATATATCAATCTTTATGTCTCGACCATTCCCAGACTCCTCGTCATGTCCGTGATCACATCCGGGACTCCGAACAACCTTCGGTACATCAAAACTTATAAACTCATAATAAAATTGTCATCGTAACGTTAAGCGTGCGGACCCTACGGGTTCGAGAACTATGTAGACATGACCTAGAACTGTTTCCGGTCAATAACCAATAGTGGAACCTGGATGTTCATATTGGCTCCTACATATTCTACGAAGATCTTTATCGGTCAAACCGCATAACAACATACGTTGTTCCCTTTTGTCATCGGTATGTTACTTGCCCGAGATTCGATCGTCGGTATCCAATACCTTGTTCAATCTCGTTACCGGCAAGTCTCTATACTTGTTCCGTAATACATCATCCTACAACTAACTCATTTGTTACAATGCTTGCAAGGCTTAAGTGATGTGTATTACCGAGAGGGCCCAGAGATACCTCTCCGACAATCGAAATGACAAAACCTAATCTCGAATTACGCCAACCCAACATGTCCCTTCAGAGACACCTGTAGAGCACCTTTATAATCACCCAGTTACGTTGTGACGTTTGGTAGCACACAAAGTGTTCCTTCGGTAAACGGGAGTTGCATAATCTCATAGTTGTAGGAACTTTGTATAAGTCATGAAGAAAGCAATAGCAACATACTAAACGATCAAGTGCTAGGCTAACGGGATGGGTGAAGTCAATCACATCATTCTCCTAATGATGTGATCCCGTTAATCAAATGACAACACATGTCTATGGTCAGGAAACATAACCATCTTTGATTAATGAGCTAGTCAAGTAGAGGCATACTAGTGACTTTATGTTTGTCTATGTATTCACACATGTATCATGTTTCCGGATAATACAATTCTAGCATGAATAATAAACATTTATCATGCTATGAGGAAATAAATAATAACTTTATTATTGCCTCTAGGGCATATTTCCTTCATATAACATTGACTTAAGCCTCGCCCAAGCTTGAGCGATGCTTTATCCTTCACGAGGCTAGAAGTTATATATGTAATTACGATCACGATGAACAAGATGCATAGAGTAGAACTTCTGGTGAAATTCCAACTTCAATCGTTTATAATTCCAAGATCTCGTATCATCACATAGCCTATACCATGTCAATACATCTCCCTTCAAAGATAAAGGGAAGACCTTCCTTTTGACAACATCATCGGGAATACCTGCAAGCTTAAATAATCCACAAACTTCATCCACAAAGATAAGGTGTAAATCGGGATGCAATGTTCCATCTCCCGCGAAGGGATTAGCTAGTAGTTTCTCTATCATACCCGAAGGAATCTCAAAATAAATATTTTCAAAAAGTTCAGTAGGTTGAGGAGCAACTCTTTGCTCTTCTAGTCGGGGTGAAGATACCCCGAACAAGCCCCTCAAAGGATTAGTTTCCATAGTGACAAGTAACAGATAATTTCAGCACACTATATAAATGTTCCCTTACCAAGTTCCACTCACCAAAAGTGCTACACTCCCCGGCAACGGCGCCAGAAAAGAGTCTTGATGACCCAAAAGTGTAGGGGATCTATCGTAGTCCTTTAGATAAGTAAGAGTGTCGAACCCAACGAGGAGCAGAAGGAAATGATAAGCGGTTTTCAGTAAGGTTTTCTCTGCAAGCACTGAAATTGTAGGTAATAGATAGTTTTGTGATAAGATAAATTGTAACGAGTAACAAGCAATGAAAGTAAATAAAGTGCAGCAAGGTGGCCCAATCCTTTTGTAGCAAAGGATAAGCCTGGACAATTTCTTATAATGAGAAAAGAGCTCCTGAGGACACATGGGAATTATCATCAAGCTAGTTTTCATCACGCTCATATGATTTGCGTTCAGTACTTTGATGATATGTGGGTGGACCGGTGCTTGGGTACTGCCCTTACTTGGACAAGCATCCCACTTATGATTAACCACTATTGCAACCATCCGCAACTACAAAAGAAGTATTAAGGTAAACCTAACCACAGCATTAAACATATGGATCCAAATCAGCCCCTAACGAAGCAATGCATAAACTAGGGTTTAAGCTTCTGTCACTCTAGCAACCCATCATCTACTTATTACTTCCCAATGCCTTCCTCTAGGATCAAATAATGGTGAAGTGTCATGTAGTCGATGTTCACATAACACAACTAGAGGAAAAGACAACATACATCTCATCAAAATATCGAACGAATACAAAATTCACATGACTACTAATAGCAAGACTTCAACCATGTCCTCAGGAACAAACGTAACTACTCACAAAGCATATTCATATTCATAATCAGAGGGGTAATAATATGCATTAAGGATCTGAACATATGATCTTCCACCAAGTAAACCAATTAGCATCAACTACAAGGTGTAATCAACACTACTAGTAACCCACAGGTACCAATTTGTGGTTTTGATACAAGATTGGATACAAGAGATGAACTAGGGTTTTGAGAGGAGATGGTGCTGGTGAAGATGTTGATGGAGATTGACCCCCTCCCGATGAGAGGATTGTTGGTGATGACGATGGTGATGATTTCCCCCTCCCGGAGGGAAGTGTCCCCGGCAGAACAGCTCCGCCGGAGCCCTAGATTGGTTCTGCCAAGGTTCCGCCTCGTGGCAGCGGAGTTTCGTCCCGTAAGCTTGCCCACGATTTTTCCAGGGTAAAAGCCTTCATATAGCAGAAAATGGACACCGGGGGGCCACCAGGGGGCCCAGGAGACAGGGGGCGCGCCCAGTAGGGGTGGGCACGCCCCCCACCCTCCTGGCCAGGGTGTGGGCCCCCTAATGTATTTCTTTCGCTCAATAATTCTTATTAATTCCAAAAACAGGTTTCATGGAGTTTCAGGATTTTTGGAGCAGTGCAGAATAGGTTTCCAATATTTGCTCCTTTTCCAGCCAGAATTCCAGCTGCCGGCATTCCCCCTCTTCATGGTAAACCTTGTAAAATAAGAGAGAATAGCCATAAGTATTGAGATATAATGTGTAATAACAGCCCATAATGCAATAAATATTGATATAAAAGCATGATGCAAAATGGACGTATCACCCGTTGGTGATGAATTCATCAATCGTTGACAATTGTATACCAACAAGCGTTTGCCCACAACACACACGGCTTATAGGGAGAATTTGTCTATGTTATTATGCGTCTTCGCACACATTTATGATCAGGAATCTGTTTGCCGCATACAACACACATCTTGTTAAGTTGAACCGTTTCTATTGGGTTGCCTAATCGAAAATAGTTCATCCGAGTGAATTGTATGCCATATATCACGCACACCTTGATCTAGGTGACTGTTTCTGTTGCATTCCCTAATCGCAAACAGTTCATCTGAGTGAACTATATGCCATATATCACACACACCTTCATTTGGCTGCCTATTTCTGTTGTTCTCCTCATCGCAAATAGTTTATTGGAGAGAATCGTATGCCACACATCGCACACGCAACTATAGTCTCAATCGTGTTTGATGTCTCCGCCATCAGAAATGTTTTGTATCATTTCTGACGATTTTATTACATCACCGTTTGCGATTAATACATCACACATAGTTTCATTGAAGGGTCTCTGATTGTAGTGTCACGTTAGCAGCATCCTGCAGTAGTGTAGAGGAGACTCCAAAACTTGTGTATCCATAGGGTGGAAATCCTGTAGTATATATAGGTTAGAGGGAAGGGAGAGGGCATCCACCAAAGGAGGAAAGTCCCCCTTGGGGTGCCGGCCTAGAGAGAGGGAGTAGGACTCCCTCCCCTAGTCCAATTCGCCCCCCACATGGAAAGGGGGGGCGCCAACTCCTCTTGGGACCTTGTGGCCCAAGTGTCCTTCCCCCTCTTTGCCTTTTAAACACTTCTAGACCATTATATATATAATTTAACATCCCCGGAAATATTTTCCACCTATATATAATTAATCAGTAATACCTGGTATTACCTGATATTCACCGGAACCCTTCCAGTGACCCCGAAACGCTTGCGGAACCTCTCGGGACTATTCCGGATATTAATGAAACAATTCCAAAATATATTCTCATCACTCCTGTCCCACTAACACTCAACAGATCGTGATTAACTTAAGCTTGTGACCCCATAGGTTCGGGAAACCATAGACATGAATGAAACCCCTTCATTCAATGACCGATAGCGGAACCATGGACATCCATATCGGTCCCTATGATTACACGAATGATATTCGAGTGAACCTTTGGTTATCATGTGATGTTTCCTTTTTCTTTGTGATACTTTACAAAACCCGGTGTGCATCGGTATCCTCCTGAATCATCACAATGCCCACTATAACGTTGCTCCCATTACCAGTTTTGTTCTTCTTTCTCGTTGATGTGTTCCGGCATCCCCGTGAAGTAGTCACCTGTGTCTGGCCAGACGATGATGGATGACATCATACCAAGAGGGACCTAAGAATATCTCTCAATCGTCGGAGGAGTAAATCCCATTCTTGAGCTATCCAGTCAATTGTCACACTTTCTGGTGAACCTAAAAGTTGTCGTTATGACCACCTTGTTACAGATGACGTTTGAGCAACCCCAAAGCCCACCTTCTGGTAGTAAGTGACCGAGATACTCTCATTGTCCGAGGAACTAAAACACATGATAACACTCCATGTTATAACAGATCATTTTAGACGATATAATCACAAAGTATAACATGCAAGTATTGGGTCGATTCAATATGATCGTTCTTCTAATGTCATGCCCTCAATGTTGTTTTAGGACTATCATTACATTTAACGATATACTGAGATCCAGAAAACATGATCACCAACAACACTTGAGGCAATCTTAGAGGCAAGACCAGGAACCTATTGTTTACCGTTTATCATTCCACACGTGCATATGAGTTTTCCACTGAATCACATATTGCAGGAGCATAGTAGTTATTGCATGGAATATAAACTCTTAACTGTGAATATGGAAATATAACAATACAATATTATTGCCTCTAGGGCATACTTCCAACATAAGGAACATGCTAAAGCTACAAGTGTGGTTCATAAGGGTAATATCAAAACACCCAAACCCTCTGAACAAATTAAAGTGGAACCCAATATTGCAATGGCTAAAGATATCTTGGTCTACAATATTGATGGTCAGGTCATTTATTTCTGTAAGGAAGCAACCAGGATTGCTAAATAAGTGAATACTGAACCATATAAGCTAGATAAGAGTAAGCCAGTTGTTGGCATGCCTGTTGTTTCTGTGAAGATTGGAGATCATTGCTATCATGGTTTATGTGATATGGGTTCTAGTATAAGTTCTATTCCATTTTCTCTTTATCAAGAAGTTATGCATGATATTGCACTTGCTGAGATAGAAGATATTAATGTTACTATTAAGCTTGCAAACAGAGATAATATTTCATCGCTTGAGATTGTTAGAGATGTTGAAGTATTATGTGGTAAGATCAAATACCCTGCTGATTTCCTAGTACTTGGATCACCACAAGATGATTTTTCCCATTATATTTGGTAGACCTTTCTTGAATACCGTTAGAAAAATATCTGCTAAGTTTAATAGACAACCTCATGATAAATAATTACCTAATAAAGATGATATTATTTGTTTTGCATCTATTGTTGTGCCTCCTACTGATTCATTAAAACAATATCTGCTAGACCATCAAAATGATATGAATATGAATTAAAGAAATGAAATAGATGAATGTTTGAAAATGTTGCATGGAAAAAAAAATCTATGCACACGCAAGATCTATCAATGGAGATGCATGGCTATGAGAGGGGATTGTGTGTCTACGTACCCTTGTAGACCATTAAGCAGAAGTGTTTATCAACGTGGTTGATGTAGTCGTACACCTTCATGATACATTCTGATCAAGCACCGAATGCATGGCAGCTCCGCGTTCAGCACACGTTCAGCTCAATGACGTCCTTGCCTTCTTGATCCAGCAAGAGGGGCGAAGTAGTAGACGAGTTCCAGTAGCACGATTGCGTGGTGATGGTGGTGGTGTAACTATTTCCGCAAAGATTCGCTAAGCTCAACGGATTTAGACGGAGGTGGAACTAGAGGGAGAGGGGGCGCCGCACACGGCTTGGGGATTCGTGGTGTGTGACACCCCCTCCCCTCCTCACATATATATAGGTGGAGGGGTGAGGGAAGGCAGCCCTAGGAGCACCTCAAGGGGGCCAGCGGCCGCCCTAGGCATGCCCCCTTCCTTGGCGCGTGGGGAGGAGGCGGGAGGGGAGGCACGCCCCTTTCCTTTTTCTCATGTGGAAGAAAAGGTAAGAAGGTGTTGGTCCTCTTCCTTTCCTTCCCTAGGGACGGCGACCAGGAGGTGAGCACTCCAGCCCCCTGTGGGCTGGTGTGCTCCCCTCTCCTTGGCCCGTTAAGCCCAATAACTCCTCGTGGCCTTTCGGAACCCCTTCCGGCACTTCGATGGTAATCCGGTGCATTCTGAAACCTTTTCGAAACCTGAATACCTTCATCCTATATATCAATCTTTACCTCCGGACCATTCCAGAGATCCTCATCATGTCCATGACCTCATCCGGGACTCTGAACAACATTCGGTCACCAACTCACATAACTCATATAGTACTATATCATCAACGAACGTGAAGCGTGTGGATCGTACGGGTCGAGAATGATGTAGACATGACCGAGACGCTTCTCCCGTCAATAACCAATAGCGGAACCTGGATGTCCATATTGGTACCTGACAATGCCATATACCTAGGGTAGGGTCATGGACCTGACTTACATGCCCTACCCAAGGTCACTACCCTAGAACCAAGGACATTCAAAGTATAGCAAGAAGTACCGATTGAAGCCATCGAGTGCAATCCACTCGACCAGTCATCTCACTTGGATACCCCCAATTTTACTCGACCTGGATGAAGTCATTCGACCATAAAGGAAACCACTCGGAGTACAGAAGATCTAGAGTCACTCAGGATGACAACGGTCAGGCGTTCACTCTGTAGTCTTAAAGATCATTAATAGCACTTTATAGCTGGCGTTACCAGTAATGCCCTACCTTAATATACATTGAGCCCCTGTAACAAAGGACGGCTGGGGTCCTGGTGGACTCTATATAATCCACCCCCCTCCTCTGGGACAAGGGTTCGCACCCCTTGTAACACACACCCATATTCCAGTCGACCGCCTCAAGGCACCGAGACGTAGGGCTTTTACCTCCTCCGAGAGGGGCCTGAGCTCGTAAACTCGTGTGTACAACCTCGCCGTAGCTAGGGCCTTGCCTACTCCTACGTACCCCCTACTCTTACCATCAGACTTAGTACCACGACAGTTGGCGCCCACCTTGGGGCAAAGCGTCTTGGCAACTTCTGGCGAGGTTGTATTTTCTCCGATCTTCATCAACATGGTTTCCGGTGGCGGTTTGGTCATGGGCCGCGAGTTCCGACTCGGAGCGCTCACTTTCGTCGCCGATGACTCCGCCTGGCTCTAAGAAGCACCCCTCGATGTCGAGGCCCTTCTAATCCACGGGGTGTCGCACTTCCGCGCAGTGCTTGCGGTGTTCTCCTGCGACAGTCCTCGACTCCGTATCGGTTGGCCCTCACATCGTCTACTCACTCTACTGGCCGCCGCCGCAAGCAACTCGGGCGGTCGCGACTCCAGCGCTGGGTCAAGCATGCGGTGGCCCGTTAGTTGGCCACCCTACAAGTCGCGGTGATCGAGCCCATTGAATTTCCCCGCGGTCTAGTCGTCCTGTCAACTAGCTCTGCGGATATGTTTTCCATGAGCGGGAGCTGTGACCCCGCAGCAGAAGTTCTCGCAGTCGACTCCTGTTGTAGCCCACCCGGGTTTCGCTGCAACGGCGGAAACGATGACGACCACGAGGAGTACAAGCCTCAACCTCTCAATTCACAGCAGAGGGAAGAGCTGCACCGCCACAACGTGGAGGCTCCAGACCCCCATCACAGGGGAAACCGCCGAGGCTCGGGCCTTGGAGGCCGCGCGTCTAGACACGCTGGTTGAGCACACACGTTTTGAGAATCTCCAACATTCTCTCAATGAACGCGCCCGTCGACTTATCCTCGAATCCAGTCAACAGCAGTTGTTTCCGCTTGAACCTCAGGTATACCGCACTCTGATCCAGAATCTTATATCTACCACACATATAGCAGAGTCTATTGAGCCGTCCCATTCAGAAGTTGGAAGAGGCCTGTAACAGATCTGAGCACTGCTCCGAGCAGCAGGAGAGCTGAACTCTGCCGTTTTCCAGTCGCGGAACAGGATCCGCAGCAGGTCAGTAAGGGCAAATACAGTTCAGTCAGCACACAGTTCCGGGTCCCCTTTGCGACGTGAAGATCGTGATCACCGTCGAGATTGGTACTTGGGAAGAGCTCATGGAGAATTCGATCATGAGTACGCCCGTGACAACCACCGTCGAGTGCCTTCGCCCCTTCCGAGGGATGGGTCATACGCGCCCCGGCGGTATGACGACAGGCGCCTGTATGGTAATGATCGTAGAGTTCCAGTCGACCCAAGAGATCCTGGGTTTCATGCAAGGTCAGTCCTTGTACAAGGTTTGGTCGACCGGAACAGAGCATACAGAGAAGGGTTGGATAGAGGCAGGCCCGGTGGAAGCAGTGTACACGATTCCGGCCCTGAGTGTTTTGGAAGAGCCATCCGAGCCGCTGAGATCCCTCACAACTTCAGATTGGCGACTGGCGTCAGTAAGTTCACAAGGGAGTCGAAGCCTAACACTTGGCTGGAGGACTACCGATTGGCCATGCATATTGGTGGCGGCAACGACGAGGTGTCCATGAAGCACCTCCCTTTGATGCTTGAAGGTTCTGCCAGAGCTTGGCTGAATCAGTTGGCCCATGGAGTGATACGTCTCCATCGTATCTATAATTTTTTATTGTTCCATGCTAATATTCTACGACTTTCATATACTTTTGGCAACTTTTTATATTATTTTTGGGACTAACATATTGATCCAGTGCCCAGTGTCAGTTCTTGTTTGTTGCATGTTTTATGTTTCGCAGAAACCCAATATCAAACGGAGTCCAAACAGGATAAAAACGGACGGAGATCATTTTTGGAATATTTATGATTTCTGGGAAGAAAAACCAACGCGAGACGGTGCCCGAGGGGGCCACGAGGCAGGGGGCGCGCCCCAGGGGGGCAGGCGCGCCCCTGACCCTTGTGGGCACCTCGTAAGGCGGTTGACACTCTCTTTTGCCACAAGAAAGCTAATTTTCGGAGAAATATCTGGGCGAAGGTTTCAACCCAAGCGGAGTTATGGATCTCCGGATATAAAAGAAACGGCGAAAGGGAAGAATCAAAAAACACAGAAACGGAGAGAGACAGAGAGACAGATCCAAACTCGGAGGGGCTCCCCTCCCATGCCATGGGAGCCAAGGACCAGAGGGGAAACCCTTCTCCCATCTAGGGAGAAGGTCAAGGAAGAAGAATAAGAAGGGGGGATCTCTCCCCCTTGCTTCCGGTGGCGCCGGAGTGCCACCGGGGGCCATCATCATCACTGCGATCTACACCAACAACTTCACCGCCCTCATCGTCAAATCTCCCCCTCTCTATGCAGCGGTGTAACCTCTCTTTTACCCATTGTAATCTCTACTTAAACATGGTGCTCAACGCTATATATTATTTCCCAATGATGTATGGCTATCCTATGATGTTTGAGTAGATCCATTTTGTCCTATGGGTTAATTGATGATCGTGATTGTTTTGAGTTGCATATTTTATTATTGGTGTTGTCCTATGGTGCTCTCCATGTCGCACAAGCGTGAGGGATCCCCGTTGTAGGGTTTGCAATATGTTCATGATTTGCTTATGGTGGGTGGCGTGAGTGACAGAAGCACAGACCCGAGTAAGTAGGTTGTTTGCGTATGGGATGAAGGGGACTTGATACTTTAATGCTATGGTTGGGTTTTACCTTAATGATCTTTAGTAGTTGCGGATGCTTGCTAGAGTTCCAATCATAATTGATATGATCCAAGAAGAGAAAGTATGTTAGCTTATGCCTCTCCCTCAAATAAAATTGCAATAATGATTACCTATCTAGTTATCGATTGCCTAGGGACAAATAACTTTTTCATGACAAAAAGCTCTCTATTAAAAATAACTTTATTGCTTCTTTATCTGAACAGCCCATACTTTTTATTTACGTGTTCTTTATTATCTTGCAAGCCTATCCAACAACACCTACAAAGTCCTTCTAGTTTCATACTTGTTCTAGGTAAAGCAAACGTCAAGCATGCGTAGAGTTGTATCAGTGGTCGATAGAACTTGAGGGAATATTTGTTCTACCTTTAGCTCCTCGTTGGGTTCGACACTCTTACTTATCGAAAGAGGGTACAATTGATCCCCTATACTTGTGGGTTATCAAGACCTTTTTCTGGCGCCGTTGCCGGGGAGTCATAGCGTGGGGTGAATATTCTCATGTGTGCTTGTTTGCTTTATCACTAAGTAATTTTTATTTGCTGTTCTAAGTTGTTCTCTATCTTTAGTTATGGATATGGAACACGAAATACCAAAAAACTTAGTTGTACTTGCTACTCATGGAGATGGGGAACCTCCTAAAACCCTCGATGCTGGTTATGTGAAAAATATTATGTACTACTTTGATAATCCTGAGAACCCCATTCAATTATGTTATGGGAGACACGTTGGATCAACGTGAATACTTTAGGGATTATCGATTGACACAAAAAGGGAAACTATTATGGTATCAAATTCATCTGTTGCATTGGTATGCTCGTCAACTATGCTTGAGATATGATTATACTTGTTGCTCTAGGATGAAGGCTCCACACCTTTCATTTTCATGCAAATTTAATGATAATAAAACCTTGTCTTCTTATGCTAATGGTATATATGATGATAGAGGCAAAGGTGTCCCGTCTTTCGATGAGATGGTGGCTATCGTTTTGGTGGAAGTCGACTTTGACGATCCGACTACGAACATGCGAGGACGTCGCGCCTTAG
Organism: Triticum dicoccoides; assembly: GCF_002162155.2. Taxonomy (NCBI): domain Eukaryota; kingdom Viridiplantae; phylum Streptophyta; class Magnoliopsida; order Poales; family Poaceae; genus Triticum; species Triticum dicoccoides. The sequence goes on from NC_041389.1 coordinate 235,704,707, forward strand.
CAATCGCTAAACCAACTCCGAGAGGTTATTGACCACGCCGGAGCATGATGAACCTGACCACGAAGGTCTATTTCCTGCAAGCAAACGAAGAACAAGCAAGAAACTAAGATTGCAATCTGGATATTGCGAATAACAGAGGAAAGCTTTATTAATGAAGGTGGGGTTCTGTGATGCCTTTGTCTGGTCGTTGAACACAAAAGAAGTACGCAAAGTTGCAGCTATGGCGAACTTTCAATCTAAACAAAACCCAAAGTCTAAACGGTGCCCTAAGGGTTGTATATATGGAGGAAGAGGGGGGAATTTCGTGGCCCTTGGTGGAGGGGTCAGAAACCAACCCTATCTCTTGTTTCCCCACACATACGGACTCTAAAAATAGCCTATACTTATGTATTTCGAAATTACATGGGCTTGGCCCAGTAAAAAGGTGACTCAGCATCTAGAATAGCCTCTGGACGAAATTTATGAAGTGGCATCTTGTATATTCCGTCCAAGGATTCATGCACTCATTATGGTGGCTTCAAAGCCCTGAAATCATCACTTGTAACTCCGTTCTTGTTCCCCTTGCGCATGCCATCATCTCCATGCTTGTTCTTGCTCCAATGTTTATCCTTCTCCAAGCTAGGCCCTTCATTTGTAAGCAAAATAAATGTATCCAATTTAGGAAACATCATATTCTCATGAACATTAGAATCATTACGAAGAAACAAAAGTACCTGGTAATTTAGTTGGCGTGCACGAGCTCTAGTAATTGGTACAGTATGTATAGCAGTAGGGGCTATGGGTGTAACAATGGTATTGATGTCCTCATCATCCTCCCCTTCTTGAAATGAAGTCGTCCTCGACGGAAGTTCATCTTCCTCACCCAAATAAGGCTTCAAATCTGCAATGTTAAAAGTGGGACTAACCCCAAAATCTGCAGGTAGCTCAAGTTTATATGCATTATCATTTATTTTCTCTAACACCTTAATGGGGCCATCAGCACGTGGCATTAGGTTTGATTTACGCAAATCAGGAAATCTATCCATACGCAAATGTAACCAAACAAGATCTCCAGGTGCAAACACAACATGTTTTCTACCCTTATCTCCAGCAAGTTTATATTTAGCATTCATATGCTCAATGTTTTCCTTAGTTAACTCATGCATTTTTAAAATCAATTCAGCATGTTGTTTAGCATCAAAATTAACCTTCTCTGAAGATGGAAGAGGCAACAAATCAATAGGTGCACGAGGTAGGAAAACATACACAACTTCAAAAGGGCACATCTTAGTAGTAGAATGCAACGAACGATTATAAGAAAATTCAATATGAGGCAAGCATTCCTCCCACATTTTCTTATTATTCTTCAAAACAGCCCTAAGCATAGTAGACAATGTTCTATTGACTACTTCAGTTTGTCCATCAGTTTGGGGGTGATAAGTAGTACTAAAAAGCAGTTTAGTCCCCAACTTAGCCCATAAACATCTCCAGAAGTGGCTAAGAAATTTAGTATCAAAATCTGAAACAATAGTATTTGGCACACCATGCAAGCGAATAATTTCATGAAAGAACAAATCAGCAACATTAACAGCATCATCGCTATTATGACATGGTATAAAGTGTGCCATTTTCGAGAATCTATCCACGACAACAAATATGCTATCCCTCCCCTTCTTTGTTCGAGGTAAACCTAAAACAAAGTCCATAGATATATCCTCCCAAGGAACACTAGGTACAGGCAAAGGCATATATAAACCATGAGGATTGAGTCGTGACTTAGTTTTTTGATCTGTAGTGCAGCGAGCAATAAAACGCTCAACATCCCGTCTCATCTTTGGCCAAGCGAAATGTGTAGCAAGTATGTCCTCCGTCTTCTTCACGCCAAAGTGTCCCATTAATCATCCTCCCTGCGGCTCCTACAACAACAAAAGATGAACGGAGCTAGCTGGAATGCATAGCTTGTTAGCAGGGAACACAAATCCATCATTAACGATGAACTTGTTCCACATTTTTCCTTCTTTACAATTTTGCATTACATCTTTAAAATCAGCATCATGCGCATATTGATCTTTGATGGTCTCCAAACCAAATATTTTGAAGTCAAGTTGTGAAAGCATAGTATAGCGACGAGACAATGCATCAACAATAACATTTTCTTTTCCCTTCTTGTGTTTAATGACATAGGGGAAAGTCTCAATGAATTCAACCCATTTAGCATGTCTATGATTCAGTTTAGCTTGACTTCTAATATGTTTCAAAGATTCATGATCAGAGTGTATAACGAATTCTTTGGCCATAAATAATGTTGCCATGTTTCTAAAGTCCAAACAAGAGCATATAATTCTTTATCATAAGTAGAATAATTCATACTAGGCCCACTCAATTTTTCAGAAAAGTATGCAACAGGTTTGCCATCTTGTAATAACACACCTCCTAATCCAATTCCACTAGCATCACATTCAAGCTCAAAAGTCTTATTAAAATCAGGAAGTTGGAGTAAAGGAGCAGGTGTCAACTTATCTTTCAACACCGTGAATGCTTCTTCCTGTGCGGTACCCCAAAGAAAAGGCACATCTTTCTTTGTAAGCTCGTTGAGAGGTGCAGCAATGGTGCTAAAATCTCTCACAAAACGCCTATAGAATCCAGCGAGACCAAGAAAACTCCTCACTTGTGTGAGCGTTTTGGGCTGCGGCCAACTCTCAATAGCTTCAATCTTGGCTTTATCAATTTCAATTCCCCATGGAGTAACAACATAGCCAAGAAAAGATACTCGGTCGGTGCAAAAGGTGCACTTCCCAAGGTTACCAAACAAACGTGCATCACGTAGAGCAATAAAAACAGCACGTAAATGTTCCAAATGTTCTTCCAAAGATCTGCTATAAATCCATATGTCATCGAAGTAAACTACCACAAATTATCTAATGAGAGCACATAAAACTTCGTTCATTAATCTCATGAAAGTACTAGGTGCATTAGTTAACCCAAAAGGTATGACTAACCACTCATATAATCCAAACTTAGTTTTAAATGTTTGGTTTCCATTCATCTCCCAATTTCATACGAATTTGATGGTATCCACTACACAAATCAACTTTGGAGAATATTGTAGAGCCACTCAATTCATCAAGCATATCATCTAGCCTAGGAATAGGATGACGATAACGAATAGTAATATTATTAATGCCTCTACAATCAACACACATACGCGATGTACCATCCTTTTTCGGCACTAGAATAATAGGAACAACACAAGGACTAAGGGATTCGCGTATATAACCTTTGTCGAGAAGCTCATGTACTTGACGCATAATCTCCTTCGTCTCCTCTGGATTGGTACGGTATGGCGCACGGTTTGGTAGTGAAGCACCGGGAATTAAGTCAATCTGATGCTCAATCCCTCGAATAGGCGGTAATCCCGGTGGCACGTCTTGTGGAAAGACGTCAGCGAACTCCTGCAAAATGTTAGTGACAGCATTAGGCAAAGAGGAAGGCACGTCCTCAAATGAAAATAATGCCTATTTGCACACAAAAGCATAGCAAACAGATTTGCTGAAATCTAGCTCATCAATATCAGATTTAGTGGCAAGTACTCATGCACTTTTCAATTTAATTTCAGAAGCAACACTAGATGGTTTACTATTAGGCATCATTTGTTGCTCAAATTGTTTTGCCACAATCTGATTTTCACTCTTATTTTTCTCCTGTTTTGCTTTATTAGCTCTATTAATATCATCTTTCAAAATGGAATCAGGAGTCATAGGAAGCAAAGTAATATTTTTATCCTTATGAACAAGAGTATACTGATTGTTTCTACCATGGTGTACAGATTTTTTATCAAATTGCCATGGTCAACCAAGTAATAAGGAACATGCTTGCATAGGTACCACATCACAATCAACATAATCAGCATATGTAGAGATATTAAAATGCACACGAACAGTACGTGTTACCTTAACCTTGCCGCTGTTGTTGAACCATTAGATGTAGTAAGGATGGGGATGTGGTATTGTGGTGAGAGATAGCTTCTCCACCATCTCCATGCTAGCCAAGTTGTTGCAGCTCCCTCCATCTATGATGACGTGCACAGAACGTTCCTTCAGAACTCCCTTTGTATGGAACAAATTATGCCTCTGATTTTGCTCAGCTTGTGTGACCTGCACACTCAAAACACGTTGAGCAACTAAACATTCATACCTTTTAGCGTCTTGAGGAGCCATGTATTGCGTCTCATGATCAGAATCATCTCCAGCATGTTCTTCACGTGTAATAAGAGCCAAAGTCACCTCATCATAGTCACTAGCGGACTCATACCTACCATCCTCAGTAGCAATCATCACACACTGAGATTTGCATTCTCTCGCGTAATGACCTCTTCCTTTACAACGATGACAAATAATATCACTTGTGTGCCATGTTGATGACATGGAAGAAGAAGAACTCTGTGCAGGCCTGGCAGGTGCACTCTTGGCAGATAATGGTGTTTGTGCCTGCTTTCTTGTATCACGGCTGGAGGTGGCACCTAATGGAGGTGCTGGTGCAGTTGAAGTAGAAGATGCACGCAGTGTCCATGATGAAGGTCGGCCTGCAAAAAAGTTAGTTCGCGCCAATGCTTGTCGATCCTGCACTTCACGTTCAGCTTTACAAGCAAGATGGAATAAACGAGTGATATTAGTATACTCCTTATACTCTAGAATGATCTGCATCTCTCTATATAATCCACCCATAAAACGTGCAAGCATAGCTTCATTCTCCTCAACAATACCACACCTAATCATGCCAGTTCGTAATTCCTGATAATATTCTTCTACATAATTTTTCCCTTGTCTTAAACGCTGCAATTTTTGAAGCAATTCACGTTGATAATATGGTGGAACCCAATGAGTACGCATAGCAGTTTTCAAAGCAGCCCAAGTAGTTGGAATAGGATATAATCTACAATGTTCAGACCACCATACACATGCAAAACTAGTGAAAGCACAAATAGCAGCAGCAACCCGTCTCTCCTCGGGATATTGTAAACATGTAAAACGTTGTTCAGTTTCTAACTCCCAAGTAAGATATATATCAAGAACATATCTACCTGAGATGGTGGAATATTCAATTTTAGTTTAGGAATATGGTCATTATCTCGTACCTGAGGTGGTGGTGCAGGCCTACCGTTGCGAATATATACCTGAGATCGACCTGCTGGTGGTGGTGCTGGTCGATGCACGTAGTTCTGATTTTGATCAACCTCATCCTCGTAATAGTCCTCCACCTCTGCAGTAGCAGCAGGAGCTACAGAGCACCAACAGCAGAAGCAGCTGCACCAGAATTTTGTCCTGGCTCAATAGGAACACGTTGTGCTCACCCTACTGTATCGCGGCGTAGAGCTGGTTGTGGGAGATGTTTGAGTAATTCATCAAACTTGGCGTCCAACTTGGTGTCAATTGACTTCTCAATATCATCCATCTTCTCCATTGCCTTTCCAAAGCTGACCATCACGTCTTCCACCTGTTGACCCAACATTTGATGAAACTTATCATGAAGCTCCTTGTTCGTCATGATCTCCCAGTCAGTCTCGTCGGCTTGTGTTCCTGCCATAGTTAGCAGCAATAGAAACAGACAAGAATATGATCCTACAGACTACTAGAATATGGTGGTGGTGGGGTGTCACAAATCCGTCAAGCGAATCTCAAATTCTTACCAGTTCTTACCCAGCAGCAAGTGGTGATCGGCAACCGTTGTAGTCAAAACTCTCAAAGCTTGGATAGAGCGATTACCAGGGAGAGTCAAACGCACGACGTAGATGTATGTGGAGATGGGAAGGCTTATAATATGGTAGCAAAAAGGGTCAGCAATAATCAATTCAAAGATGCAAAGTTGAATAAACGCTCAACGACGGTACTGTGCTGGTCCTAGGCTAGACCGTGCTAGAGACGCGAGCCTAGAACACTAACAAAACCACGGCGCTGCACGTATACAAGGGAGGAGCACACTCTGAAAAAATTCTCTTTTTTTCACTTTTTTTGCACTCTTTTTTTGCTTCGCAACAAAAAAATTTCGAAAAAGTCTACAAATGGTCTAGAAACTGCCTAGCCAGAATTTTCCATACTTAGTTTTTTTTTAAATTGGAGCTATTTTTCTACTGCGGGTAACACGAAAGTTCGGGAGTCCTTCTCTGTCACGACTCGGAGTATGGCGTGATCTGGAAATCGAAAACAAAGCAACAAATACTGGACTCGGACTATAACTGATGGCGGATATGAATCTGGTGGAAACTCAGACTGGTGGCGGAGATATGTAGGGCGGTGGAACACGGACTGGTGGTGAATCTATGATGGAGGTGGACTTGGATTATCGTGATGGCGGTGGATATGTGGTATATGGCTGCGGTGATGACGATGGCAGCAGTGATGACGCTGGTGCTATATGGTAGCGGTGATGACGATGGTGGTATATGGCAGGGTGATGATGATGATGCGGCGACAGCGTGACAACTTGTGAAAAGAACTCGAAACTCTAAAGGACTAGACACTAAGACCAGCAACTAGACACGACGATGCAACCCGGCCAGGGCAATGTAGCTATCCCAATAAGATATGAAAGCTGGGCCACACCTGAGCAAGGAGTCGCGCTACCAGAGAGCGCATAGAGGGTTTGGAGGAGAGGCAGGAAGCGCTGCGGGTGGAGCAGCAAGTGCTCTTTATTCGTCTAGCATCTCGCTAGAATAGAAGAGTCCTGGGCGGCGTCTTTTCATCCGGAGAAGCTGTCGAAGCGATAGCCATGTCTGATCCCCGCGTATGTATAAGACCGAATCCATTCTTTTTCGAAATCGATTTCGAAAAAGAACTACTAATCCTGCTGTTTTGACTGCATCATTTGGTGTAACTGGTTATTCTTTGCCTTGGGATCAAATTGGCGGAAATGGTTGAAGTAATTGAATAGGAGGATCACTCGCCTGCTTGCAGAAATGAATGGATCAGAAAGGGGGCTGGGTTCTATTTCCGGGCCGGGCAGGAGGTGAAGGCCAGAAGAGGAGGGGGCCATGGAATACACTATTGTAGTAGCTGAAATGGCGGATTCACCCTTCCTGTCTTTCCCCGATAGAGGAGTTTGACCCTTCCACTTCTGCCTTTGCCGGTCTTTCCTTCAGTCAGTCCTTCCTTCAATATTTTTGCCCGCGGATCTCTCTCTTCGCAAATTCAACAACGCAAATACAGAAAAGATTATGCAATGGCTCGGACTGGTTCGGATATAATGAACTAACCCTAATTTTTTGTGGCTTTTTCGTGGACTATAGGTATGAAGAACAGACTCGATCTATACTATGAAAAACTGTAAAATCTCACCTAGAAACCTGGAAATCTGATACCACTTGATAGAGGCAAAGGTGTCCCATCTTTAGATGAGATGGTGGCTATCATTTTGGTGGAAGTCGACTTTGACGATCCGACTACGAACGTGCGAGGATGTCGCGCCTTAGCAATCGCTAAACCAACTCCGAGAGGTTATTGACCACGCCAGAGCGCGATGAACCTGACCACGAAGGTCTATTTCCTGCAAGCAAACGAAGAACAAGCAAGAAACTAAGATTGCAATCTGGATATTGTGAATAACAGAGGAAAGCTTTATTAATGAAGGTGGGGTTCTGTGACGCCTTTGTTTGGTCGTTGAACACAAACGAAGTACGCGATGTTGCAGCTATGGCGAACTTTTAATCTAAACAAAACACAAAGTCTAAACGGTTCCAAAAGGGCTATATATATGGAGGAAGATGGGGGGAATTTCGTGGCCCTTGGTGGAGGGGTCTGAAACTAACCCTATCTCTTGTTTCCCCACACATACGGACTCTAAAAATAGCCTATACTTTTGTATTTCGAAATTACATGGGCCTGGCCCAATAAAAAGGTGACGCAGCATCTCGAATAGCCTCTGGACAAAATTTATGAAGTGGCATCTTGTATATTTCGTCCAAGGCTTCATGCACTCGTTATGGTGGCTTCAAAGCCCTGAAATCATCACTTGTAACTCCGTTCTTGTTGCACTTGTGCATGCCACCATCTCCATGCTTGTTCTTGCTCCAATGTTCATCCTTCTCCAAGCTAGGCCCTTCATTTGTAAGCAAAACAAATGTATCCAATTTAGGCAGCATCATATTCTCATGAACATTAGAATCATTACCAAGAAACAAAAGTACCTGGTAATTTAGTTGGCGTGCGCGAGCTCTAGTAATTGGTCCAGTATGTATAGCAGCAGGGGCTGTGGGCGTAACAATCGTATTGATGTCCTCATCCTGTGATTACTATGATGTGGAACAAATAGAAGAATTCGTTGCTTTTATGGGCGCTTATGAAATTGAATCTTTGTTTAAAACGTGTGAAAATCTTGATGATGTTGTTTACAGACCTGAAAATTTTGCTATACTTAAATATTGCTATGAGAATTATGAATACAATTCCGATATTGATGCATTTATTGAGAAAGTCTCCGCTGTCCAAGAAGAGACTAATATTTTGCAGGAGTCTATGGAAGAAGAAATTGATGAAACTGTGAGCTCATTGGATGAAAAAGATGATGAGGAGAGCGAAGAACAAAAGGAGGAAGAGCGGATCAGGTACCCATGCCCACCTTCTAATGAGAGTAACTCTTCAACTCATACATTGTTTGATTTCCTTTCGTGCTTACCGAAGGATGATTGCTATGATGATTGTTATGATCACGTTGATTCTCTTGAAATACCCCTTTTTGATGATGCTTGCTATGCTTGTGGCCAAGATGCCAATATGAATTATGCTTATGGAGATGAACTTGCTACAGTTACTTATGTTAAACATGAAATTGTTGCTATTTCACCCACACATGATAGTCCTATTATCTTTTTGAATTCTCCGAACTACGCTATATCGGAGAAGTTTGTGCTTATTAAGGATTATATTGATGGGTTGCGTTTTACTACTACACATGATGATTTTGATAGATATAATATGCATGTGCTTGCTGCTCCTACTTGCAATTATTATGAGAGAGGAACTATATATCTACCTCTTTATGTTTCCAACACGATAGAATTGCAAGAAACTGCTTATACTATGCATTGGCCTTAACTATGTGTGCATGAATTGTTCTTTTATGACATGCCGATGCATAAAAAGAGAGTTAGACTTCGTCATTGCTTGATATATGTTACTTTGTGCTCACTACTAAATTACAAATCATTGTTAATTAAAATTGGCTTTGATATTCCTTGGGATCTGGGTGGATCCGTTACTTGAGCACCATATGCCTAGCTTAATGGCTTTAAAGAAAGCGCTGCCAGAGAGACAAACCGGAAGTTTTAGAGAGTCATTTATTTCTGTTGAGTGCTTTTATATAGTCTAAAAACAAAATAAAATAAAGAGGGGAACCAAACTTTTCAAAAAGGAAAGTGAAAGTAAGAAAGACAAACATTGTTGAAGTGGGAGAGCTCCTTGAACTTTGTTCGTGCTCACGGAAACTTTGTGAATCTTAATTACAGGAACTTTTCGTAAAAAATAATTATCCCCTTGTACAACTCCATTGTATTATAAAAATAATGTGCTAAGGTTTGCCTTTAGGATGTTTACAATGCTTGATGGTTTGTGCGGTGCAGGACAGAAACTTTGGCTGTAGTGCGCGATTTTACATTTTTTACTGGAGCGTCAAACGGTTCTGAAACTTTTTTGCACTGTCCTGATATGCAAATTGTTTATTTTTTCTAATTTGGTTAGAATTTTTGGGGTGCCATAAGTATGGTGAATGTTCAGATTGCTATAGACTGTTCTGTTTTTGAAAGATTCTGTTTTTTGATGCATAGTTTGCTAGTTTTGATGAAACTATCGATTTCTATCAGTGGATTAAGCCATGGAAAAGCTATATTATAGTAGACACAATGCAAAAACAAAATATGAATTGGTTTGCAATAGTACCTAGAGTAGTGATTTGCTTTATTATACTAACGGATCTTATCGAGTTTTCTGTTGAAGTTTTGTGTGGATGAAGTGTTTGATCGAGGAGGTCTCGATATGAGGAAAAGGAAGAGAGGCAAGAGATTAAGCTTGGGGATGCACAAGGCACCCCAAGTAAATATTCAAGGAGACTTAAGCGCCTAAGCTTGGGGATGCCCTGGAAGGCATCCCCTATTTCTCCAACAAGTATCGGTATGTTTTCGGATTCGTTTCGTTCATGCGATATGTGCAAGTCTTGGAGCGTCTTTTGCATTTAGTTTTACTTTTCTTTTATGCACCATGCTGGTATGAGATAGTCCATGGTTGATTTATAGAATGCTCATTGCACTTCACTTCAATCTTTTGAGTATGGCTTTATAGAATGCTTCATGTGCTTCACTTATATCATTTGAAGTTTGGATTGCCTGTTTCTCTTCACATAGAAAACCGCCATTTGTAGAATGCTATTTTGCTTCACTTATATTTGTTAGAGCATGGGCATATCTTTTGTAGAAAGAATTAAACTCTCTTGCTTCACTTATATTTATTTAGAGAGATGGCAGGAATTGGTCATTCACATGGTTAGTCATAAAATCCTACATAAACTTGTAGATCGCTGAATATGATATGTTTGATTCCTTGCAATAGTTTTGCGATATAAAGGTGGTGATATTAGAGTCATGCTAGTGGGCGACTGTGGATTAGTAGAAATACTTGTGTTGAGTTAGTGATTCCCGTAGCATGGACGTATGGTGAACCGTTATGTGATGAAGTCGGAGCATGATTTATTTATTGATTGTCTTCCTTATGAGTGGCGGTCGGGGACGAGCGATGGTCTTTTCCTACCAATCTATCCCCCTAGGAGCATGCGCATAGTACTTTGTTTTGATGACTAATAGATTTTTGCAATAAGTATGTGAGTTCTTTATGACTAATGTTGAGTCCATGGATTATACGCACTCTCACCTTCCATCATTGCTAGCCTCTTCGGTACCATGCATTGCTCTTTCTCACCTTGAGAGTTGGTGCAAACTTCGCCGGTGCATCCAAACCCCGTGATACGATACGCTCTATCACACATAAGCCTCCTTATATCTTCCTCAAAACATCCACCATACCTACCTATCATGGCATTTCCATAGTCATTCCAAGATATATTGCCATGCAACTTCCATCATCATCATATACATGACTTGAGCATTCATTGCCATATTGCTTTGCATGATCGTAAGATAGCTAGCATGATGTTTTCATGGCTTGTCCATTTTTTTGATGCCATTGCTACGCTAGATAATTGCACATCTCGGTACACCACAGGAGGCATTCATATACAGTCATATCTTTGTTCTAGTATCGAGTTGTAATATTGAGTTGTAAGTAAATAAAAGTGTGATGGTCATCATTATTAGAGCATTGCCCTAGTGAGGAAAGGATGATGGAGACTATGATTCCCCCACAAGTTGGGATGAGACTCTGGACTTAATGAAAAAAAGGCCAAAGAAGCCCAAATAAAAAAAGGGGGCCAGAGAAGCCCATCAAAAAAAGAGAAAATAAAAAAATGAGAGAAAAAGAGAGAAGGGGTAATGTTACTATCCTTTTACCACACTTGTGCTTCAAAGTAGCACCATGTTCTTCATAGAGAGAGTCTCCTATGCTTTCACTTTCATATACTAGTGGGAATTTTTCATTATAGAACTTGGCTTGTATATTCCAATGATGGGCTTCCTCAAATGCCCGAGGTCTTCATGAGCAAGCAAGTTGGATGCACACCCACTTAGTTTCAGTTTGAGCTTTCATACACTTATAGCTCTTAGTGCATCCGTTGCATGGAAATCCCTACTCCTCACATTGACATCAATTGATGGGCATCTCCATAGCCCCTTGATTAGCTGTGTCGATGTGAGACTTTCTCCCTTTTTGTCTTCTCCACACAACTCCACCATCATATTCTATTCCACCTATAGTGCTATATCCATGTCTCACGCTCATGTATTGGGTGAAAGTTGAAAAGGTTTGAGAACATAAAAAGTATGAAACAATTGCTTGGCTTGTCATCGGGGTTGTGCATGATTTGAATATTTTGTGTGATGAAGATGGAGCATAGACAGACTATATGATTTTGTAGGGATAACTTTCTTTGGCCATGTTGTTTTGAAAATACATGATTGCTTTATTAGTACGCTTGAAGTATTATCGTTTTTATGTCAAATGATAGACTATTGCTTTGAATCACTCATGTCTTAATATTCATGCCATGATTAGATTACATGATCAAGATTATGCTAGGTAGCATTCCACATCAAAAATTATCTTTTTTATCATTTACCTACTCGAGGACGAGCAGGAATTAAGCTTGAGGATGCTGATACGTCTCCGTCGTATCTATAATTATTGATTGTTCCATGCCAATATTCTACAACTTTCATATACTTTTGGCAACTTTTTATATTATTTTTGGGACTAACATATTGATACAGTGCCCGGTGCCAGTTCCTATTTGTTGCATGTTTTATGTTTTGCAGAAACCCAATATCAAACGGAGTCCAAACGGGATAAACACGGACCGAGATCATTTTTGGAATATTTATGATTTTTGGGAAGAAAAACCAACGCGAGACGGTCCCCGAGGGGGGCATGAGGCAGGGGGCGCGCCCCTAACCCTCGTGGGAACCCTGTAAGGAGGTTGACGCTCTTCTTTTGCCGCAAGAAAGCTAATTTTCGGGGGAAATTCTGGGCGAAGGTTTCAACCCAATCGGAGTTACGGATCTCAGGATATAAAAGAAACGGTGAAAGGGCAGAATCAAAAAATGCAGAAACGGAGAGAGACAGAGAGACAGATCAAATCTCGGAGGGGCTCTCGCCCCTCCCATGCCATGGGAGCCAAGGACCAGAGGGGAAACCCTTCTCCCATCTAGGGAGAAGGTCAAGGAAGAAGAAGAAGAAGGGGGGCTCTCTCCCCCTTGCTTCCGGTGGCGCCGAAGTGCCACCGGGGGCCATCATCATCACCGCGATCTACACCAACAACTTCACTGCCCTCATCACCAACTCTTCCCCCCTCTATGCAACAGTGTAACCTCTCTTTTACCCGCTGTAATCTCTACTTAAACATGGTGCTCAACGCTATATATTATTTCCCAATGATGTATGGCTATCCTATGATGTTTGAGTAGATCCGTTTTGTCCTATGGGTTAATTGATGACCATGATTGGTTTGAGTTGCATGTTTTATTATTGGTGTTGTCCTATGGTGCTCTCCGTGTCGCGCAAGCGTGAGGGATCCCTGCTGTAGGGTTTGGAATATGTTCATGATTTGCTTATGGTGGGCGGCGTAAGTGACAGAAGCACAAACCCGAGTAAGTAGGTTGTTTGCGTATGGGATGAAGGGGACTTGATACTTTAATGCTATGGTTCGGTTCTACCTTAATCATCTTTAGTAGTTGCGGATGCTTGCTAGAGTTCCAATTGTAAGTGCATATGATCCAAGAAGAGAAAGTATGTTAGCTTATGCCTCTCCCTCAAATAAAATTGCAATAGTGATTACCGGTCTAGTTATCGATTGCCTAGGGACAAATAACTTTCTTGTGACAAAAAGTTCTCTATTAAAAACTAACTTTATTGCTTTTTTTTATCTAAACAGCCCCTAATTTTTATTTATGTGTTCTTTATTATCTTGCAAGCCTATCCAACAACACCTACAAAGTCCTTCTAGTTTCATACTTGTTCTAGGTAAAGCGAACGTCAAGCGTGCGTAGAGTTGTATCAGTGGTCGATACAACTTGAGGGAATATTTGTTCTACCTTTAGCTCCTCGTTGGGTTCGACACTCTTACTTATCAAAAGAGACTACAATTGATCCTATACTTGTGGGTTATCATGGAGCATTTTCAGTTGGGATGAGTTGGCCCGAGTGTTTACCAAAACATTTGAGGGCACCTGCAAGAGACCTGCTGGTTTGACAGAATTGTAGCATTGCGTGCAGTAACAGAATGAGACCTTGAGAGACTATATCCAGAGATGGACCACTCTTCACCACACGGTGGAGAATGTGTCGGATCACCAAGTAGTTTGTGCCTTTAAAGAAGGCGTTTGCTACAGAGAGCTCAATCTGAAGTTCGGTCGGGCTGGAGACATGACTCTGACTCGGATGATGGAGATTGCCACTCGGTATGCTAACAGCGAAGAAGAGGACCGACTCCGGAGCGGCAAGAACAGACCAGTCGCCCAGGACACCAGAGGAGGAAACTCCAATCGGAAGCAAAAGCGAAAAGCTGAGGCTGCAGGCCCTGCCGAGGTAGCAGTTTTGAACCAAGGGAAGTTCAAAGGGAAGCCTAAAGGGCCTTGGACCCCTTAAAAAGTGAAAGATCAAGCGGTAAATGATGTCCTTGATTTACCGTGTCATATACACACCAAAAAAGATGAAGAGGGGAATCTGATTATCCCCAAGCATACCACTTGACAGTGTCGACTCCTTATTCAGAGCTTCCGAGAGAACCAGCCCAGTGAAAAGGACAAAGAGTCTGATAAGGAGGAAGATAAAGAAGAAGATGGTGGTTACCCCAATGTATGCCACCTTGGTGATTTTTGCTAACCTCGAGAGCAAAAGTTGACTGAAAGTTATTAACAGAGATGTGAACATGGTTGCTCCGGCAACGCCAAGATATTTGTAGTGGTCAAAAAGCCCTATTACATTTGACCAGTCCGACCACCTGCCACACGTTGCTACCCCTGGGTGGCAAGCGTTGGTGGTCGACCCAGTCATTGGGGGCAGCCGACTGACCAAGGTTTTGATGGATGGTGGCAGTGGACTGAATATATTGTACGTTGAGGCCCTCCAGGGGATGGTCATTCCGATGTCCAATCTCAGTGAGAGCAACATGAGATTCCATGGTATCATTCCAGGGAAGAAAACTGATTCACTCAGTCAGATCACTCTTGATGTGGTTTTCGGTGATTCCAAGAATTACCGCAAGGAAAAGTTGGTGTTTGAGGTAGTGGATTTTGACAGTGCCTATCATACCATTCTAGGCAGACCTGCTTATGCTAGTTTCATGGCTCGACCATGCTATGTGTACCTTAAGTTGAAGATGCCTGGTCCCGGAGGTGTGATCACAGTCACTGGAAATCAGCAGATAATAGAAGATTGTCTCCAGAATGGTTCAAAGATCGCCAATGAGCAGATGGCAGCAGTAGAGTTTCAGGAATACCAGAACAATGCAGATCTGAGTGATTTGTTGCATGCCAAGAGGCCTGCCTCAGAGTCCGCATTTCAGTCAGCCGGTGAAACGAAGCCGGTTCACATTCACTCGACCGATCCCAATGCTGCTCCAACTCATATCTCAACAACACTCGATAGCAAATAGGAAGAAGCGCTCATCTAGTTCCTCCGTGAGAACTGGGACATCTTCGCATGGAAGCCATCTGACATGCCAGGTGCACCCAGGGGACTGGCTGAGCACCGTTTACGAGTCGACTCAAAGGCAAAACCCATTAAAGAGCAACTCCGTCGGTCTGCTACGGAGAAGAGAAGGGCAATTGGCGAGGAGGTGGCTTGGCTTCTGGCTGCCGAGTTCATCCGCGAGATATACCACTCCAAGTGGCTCGCCAATGTCATCATGGTCCCCAAGAAAGACAAGTCACTTCGAATGTGTATTGATTTCAAGCATATCAATTAGTCCTGCCCAAAAGATCATTTTCCTCTGCCCCGCATCGACCAGATAGTCAACTCAACTGCGGGATGTGAGCGATTGTCCTTTTTGGACGCCTATTCTGGGTACCATCAGATCTGACTGTATGGACCCGATGAGATAAAGACAACTTTCATCACCCCATTCGGGTGTTTTTGTTATGTTACTATGCCCTTTGGCCTCAAGAATGCTGGTGCCACATTCATGCGCATGATTCAGAAGTGCCTGCTCACTCAAATCAGTTGGAATGTGGAAACATACATGGATGACATAGTGGTTAAGTCACACAAAGGTTCTGACCTGCTGACTGACCTTGCTGAAACCTTTGCCAACTTAAGAAGATATGATATCAAGATCAATCCATCAAAGAGCACATTCGGAGTCCCAGGTGGAAAGTTGCTTGGTTTCCTTGTTTCCGAAAGGGGGATCGATGCAAACCCAGAGAAGATTGGCACAATCCTCCAAATGAAACGCCCTGTCCGCGTGCACGATGTTCAGAAGCTTACTAGTTGTTTGGCTGCATTAAGTCGATTCATCTCACGCCTCAGTGAAAAGGCATTACCTCTTTACCGACTGATGAAGAAGTCTGACAAGTTCGAGTGGAAAGATGAAGCTGAAGCAGCGTTTGAAGAGCTCAAAGCCCTGCTTTCCACCCAGCCGGTGCTTGCCACTCCAGTCAGCAAGGAGCCTTTACTGCTTTACATTGCAGCCACCGGACAGGTTGTTAGCATGGTGCTCACGGTCGAGCGGGAAGAATAAGGAAAAGCCTACAAAGTTCAGCGCCCTGTGTACTACATTTCTGAAGTTGATAACCCACAAGTATAGGGGATCGCAATAGTTTTCGAGGGTAGAGTATTCAACCCAAATTTATTGATTCGACACAAGGGGAGCCAAAGAATATTCCCAAGTATTAGCAGTTGAGTTGTCAATTCAACCACACCTGGATAACTTAGTATCTGCAGCAAACTATTTAGTAGCAAAGTAATATGATAGTAATAGTAACGGTGGCAAAAGTAAAGATAGCAATTTTGTAGTAATTGTAACAATAGCAACGGAAAAGTAAATAAGTGAACCGCAATATGTGAAAAGCTCGTAGGCATTGGCTCAGTGATGGATAATTATGTGAAAGTGCAACTATCCCTAGGTGGTTTGATAATTCATAACAACATATAGCTCATTGAGCTAATGCTATTCCAAGACTATTATTTCAGGAAAGCTCAATCAATGGCATGGCATGGATGATGAAAGTGGATCCATCAAAATGCTAATGACAAAGGATTAGCTCAAGCTCAAAAGCTCAAGACTCTTCATTTTATATTTTAGTTATCTAAGATCACATTGAGTCTATAGGAAAAGCCAATACTATCAAGGAGGGATGAGGTGTTGCTTAATGAGCCTCTTGCTACATGTGCTTAGTGATATGCTCCAAAACCCTCAGCTACTTTCTCACATCCACAAATGACCTAAACCTAAAGCCAAAATCGGTCACACCGATTCTTTCTATCCGGCGGCACCGATTTCAAATGGCATAGCCACTGCCACAAACCCTAGGCAAATCGGTTCTACCGATAGGGATCTCGGTCTCATCGAGATGGGATTGCAATCTCTCTGTTTCCCTTCGTAACGTTTCGGTCCAACCAAAGTGAGCGATCGGTCCCACCGAGAATGCAATGTAAATTCTCTGTTTCCCTTTTGTAACATTTCGGTCTCACCGAAAAGAGCAAATCGGTCCCACCGAGTTTACCTGACCAACTCTCTGGAAAGCTTATTACCAAAATCGGTCTCACCGAGTATGTGTAATCGGTCTTACCAAGATTACGTTATGCCCTAACCCTAACCGAATCGGTCCTACTGAGTTGCATGTCAGTCCCACCGAAAATCCTAACGGTCACTAGGTTTACTAAATCAGTCCGACCGAGTCTGTTGAATCGGTCCCACCGAGTTTGGTAAATTGTGTGTAACGGTTAGATTTTGTGTGCAGGCTATATATACCCCTCCACCTCCTCTTCATTCGTGGAGAGAGCCATCAGAACAAACCTACACTTCCAACTTACCATCTCTGAGAGAGAACCACCTACTCATGTGTTGAGGCCAAGATATTCCATTCCTACCATATGAATCTTGATCTCTAGCCTTCCCCAAGTTGCTTTCCACTCAAATCTTCTTTCCACCAGATCGAAAACCTATGAGAGAGAGTTGAATGTTGGGGATACTATCATTTGAAGCACAAGAGCAAGGAGTTCATCATCAACGCACCATTTGTTACTTATTGGAGAATGGTGTCTCCTAGATTGGCTAGGTGTCACTTGGGAGCCTCCGACAAGATTGTGGAGTTGAACCAAGGAGTTTGTAAGGGCAAGGAGATCGCCTACTTCATGAAGATCTACCGCTAGTGAGGCAAGTCCTTCGTGGGCGACGACCATGGTGGGATAGACAAGGTTGCTTCTTCGTGGACCCTTCATGGGTGAGCCCTCCGTGGATTCGCGCAACCGTTACCCTTCGTGGGTTGAAGTCTCCATCAACGTGGATGTACGATAGCACCACCTATCGGAACCACGCAAAAAACATCCGTGTCTACAATTGTGTTTGAATCCTCCAAACCCTTCCCTTTACTTTCTTGCAAGTTGCATACTTTAATTTCCGCTGCCTATATACTCTTTGCATGCTTGCTTGAATTGTGTGATGATTGCTTGACTTGTCCTAAGATAGCTAAAATCTGCCAAACTCTAAAATTGGTAAAAGGTTAAGTTCTTAATTGGTCAAGTAGTCTAATCACCCCCCTCTAGACATACTTCAAGGTCCTACAAGTGGTATCAGAGCTTTGCTCTCCATTTGCTTTGATTTCCATAGTTTTTGGTGGTCATAGCCTTGGTTTCACAACCTAGGAGAGTATGGCGTCTAGCGAGGGAAATTATGACCGTAGAGGTCCTTACTTTGATGGTACTAATTTTGCTAGTTGGAAGCATAAGATGAAAATGCATATTCTCGGACATAACCCCTCCGTTTGGGTAATTATTTGTATTGGCTTGCAAGATGAATTCTTTGATGGGAGAGAGCCGAACCGTGAAGCTAATGCGGAAGAATTGAAGATGCTGCAATACAACGCTCAAGCTTGTGATATCATCTTCAATGGATTGTGCCCCGAAGAATTCAACAAAATCAGCCGCCTTGAGAATGCAAAGGAAATTTGGGATACTTTGATTGATATGCATGAAGGTACCGAATCCGTCAAGGAATCCATGTTGGATGTGCTCCAAGGTCAGCTCGACAAGTTCAAAATGAAGGATGGTGAAGGTGTCGCTGAAATGTACTCTAGGCTTGCTCTTATCACAAATGAGATTGCCGGCTTAGTTAGTGAAGAGATGACCGACAAATTCATCATCAAGAAGATCCTAAGAGCATTGGATGGAAAGTATGATAACGTGTGCACATTGATCCAAATGATGCCAAACTACAAAGATCTCAAGCCAACGGAAGTCATTGGAAGAATTGTTGCTCATGAGATGTCACTCAAGGATAAGGAGGAACTTCACAACAAGTCAAGTGGTGCTTACAAAGCCTCAAGTGAAGCCCCCACATCATCAAGTGAGAAACAAACCTTCAATGAAGAATTGAGCTTAATGGTGAAGAACTTCAACAAATTCTACAAGAGTAGAAGCAAAGAAAGAAGCTCCAAGTCAAGGTCTTACAATGACAAAAGATCTTCTAGTCGAGAGCGCAATTGCTACAATTGTGGGAGACCCAGACATTATTCCAATGAGTGTACGGCACCCTACAAAAGAAGAGAAGATTCTCCAAGAAGAAGAAGCAAAAGAGAAGAATCACCACCAAGAGAGAGGAGGAGTAGAGATGATCGTTATGAACGAAGACCCTCATGGAGAAGGAAGGATTCGGAAAGGAAGGACAAGTCATCAAGGAGCTACACAAAACGAATACATCAAGCTCATGTTGGTGAATGGGTATCCAGCTCTGACTCCGACAATCACTCCGAGAGAAGCTATCACTCCGACTCTGAATATACTCAAGATGAAGGTGTTGCCGGTCTAGCACTTGTGTCAACCAACTCCTACGACATATTTCATTCACCAAATGAAGGAATTGGAAGATGCTTCATGGCCAAAGGTCCAAAGGTAACACATCCTGAGTATGTTGATTTCGATACTGATGAAGATGACTTGCTTGTGGATGATGATTTACTTGTTGACAACTCTAGTGATGAATACTATGATGAAACGCCAATTAATCATGCTAATCAAGATAAAACGAATGACAATGATAAGGAGAAGATTGAGCTTCTAACTAAAGAACTAAACACTCTTAAGTTGGCTCATGAAACTATCTTCGAAGATCATCGAGAACTCTGAAGGGCTCATGAGAAGTTACGCTTTGAAAAGCTCAATCTTGAGCAAGAGCATGAGTTCTTAAAAGCAATCAATGATGATCTCTGTAAGAAAAGTTCTTCTTACATTGCCAAGCGTTTACTCTTATCTACTTACATGCCTCAAGTCAAGTCTAGTAACAAGTACAAGAAAGATACTTCCTCTAGTAGTAACAATAATAATGTCAAATCCAATACTGTTGCTTCTAGTAGTTCTCTTGATTCCACTAATGATTCTCTTAGCCAAGTTACACTTGAGCAAGAAAATAGCTTATTGAAGGGAATTATCGAGAAAGGTGTTTACAAGAGCCTTGCTGGGAGTAAGCAAATCGAGGAAATTGTACGCAAGCAAGGAAGGCACCGGAAGAATCAAGGTGTTGGTTTTGAACGAAAGTTCAATGCCAATGGAGTTGAGTAGGAAGAAGATCAAGACCCCAAGACGAAGTTTGTTCCTCAACAAGAGAAGTATGATCCTACTTCCTTCAAGGGAACACAAGCACAAGATGATCTTCCACCACAAGACCACAAGAACAAAGGCAAGGACAAGCTTCAAGAAGAGATTGATGCATTTGAAGAAGCACCTAAGGCCTCGTTCAAGTGGGTTCCCAAGACTACATCAAGTTCTACTTCATCAAGTACAACTACAACTCCAAGGATTCCCATCAAGATGATGTGGATCCTGAAGAAGAAGAACTAGAAAGTTCTTGAGGGTGACTCCGCCAACATTCTTCATTCATATCATTATGGCAAGGACAAGTGCAATCAACTTCCACATCTTGCACTAGTTCAAGGAGTCACAAACCCTCATGTTGGTAAGGCAAGGAACAAGGTAACCTAATGATTTCATGAACATCATCTTGTGTGTGCTTCACTCTATGTCTATGGATATTCTTGTTTGTTCCTTGTGGGACTAACCCATGTAGGTAAGTTGAAAGTGCAACTCATTCCAAAGGATTGCTCCAAATGATCTACATCAACGTTGAGCATCCACATCTTCAACACCTACATGAAGTCATCATCGACAAAACCCAAGGTTAGTTCATCCCTCTAAAAGGGGATCTCACATCTAGGGGGAGCTTTACTCTAAGAATTGAGTCAAAGCAACTCTAATGGTGTGAACACATCAATGCATTATGTAAAAGTGGTAACCCCACTTGAGCTTAAACGATGAGTATGACCTATGATCAAATGTTTTTCATTTGACTCCTAAGTCAATATACTCATATATAGATGACCTAGTCATTGCCAATTGTTTGATAGATGCTAGAATTGGTTGTGCATGTTTTGCCTCATATTTCATTTGCCATCTTATTGAGTGAGCATGTTGGTGCATATTTTACTCATTCAAGGACATCCACTTGTTGCTTTGATTGTTTGGGTTTCTTTTCTTTTTGCCAAGTGGATGGACAAGAATTCCTAAGAACCTTCTCTAGCTATCTATGCTTTTCTCGTCTCAAACTCTATTCATGCTACATCACAAAATTTGATCAAGTCAGATTCGAACCACTCTGTGTGAGGAGCACTCGGAGTCCCCGATTCGTCATAGACTTAAAGTTCCAAAACTTCTTTGTGATTCTCGGTCTGACCGATTCCTCCATTTCGTCCTACCGAGATCATTAAGTTGATCTAAGTTTTCAATCTCGGTGCAACCGATTTGAACTTTTCGGTCACACCGAGTTGCTGTAACTGTACACAGTTATGCATCTCGGTGCCACCGAGTTGTTCCACTCGGTCACACTGACAGGGTCGGGCTATATATAGTCACGAGCAAAAATATGGAAATTTCTTCGAACCCTTTCGCCCGTGCAATAGCTCGCTCTGCCTCCAGGGTCTCCGGATCGTCTCCTCGTCGCCAGCCGCCTCCTGTTGCTGGTCTCCGCCGCTGTCAGCGGATTTCAATCCCGCCGTTGCCGCTGTAGCGAGTTCATCGCCAAGCTAGGGTATGGACTCGATCACTGTGCTATCCTTGTTTGATTCCTAGCACATTGTGTTCTTATTGATTCTTGCCACGATTGAAACACTCATATCCAGTCAATGTAATCCGTAGATTAGATGAGATTCGAAATTTTAGGGTTAGGTTTCCGCCGAAACCATCTCGGACCCACCGAGTTGAAAAACTCGGTCCCACCGATTTGGCTAATGCCATTGCACTAGTAACTCTCGGTCTGACCGAGAATTGCTAATCGGTGAGACCGATTTTAGGACTTTGTGAAACCCTAGCAGTCTCGGTGCCACCGAACTGTGACTCGGTCCAACCGAGTTCATCAGTTTAGGTTCCAAAACTGCTTCGGTATCACCGAGTTTGAAAATCGGTTGATCCGAAATGCTTTCTGTGGAAAACTAAAGCTGAATTTTTGAATCATTCTTTTGCAAAAACTCTGCATTTCGTGTTGCTCATCCACTCTATCTCATCTATAACTCTTCACAGGGTCAGCAGTCAGTGTTTGCAGCATGTCAGACCAAAGTGACAGTCAGAACAAGTCAGAAGAGCAGTTTCACATGAGTGAGGGCACTAGTCCCTCCAGCACTTCAGATGAAGGCAGCAGAAGCACTCCAAGCAACCTGCCTAAAGCTGCTACCAGGCAAAGGAAGAAGAGAACCTCAGAATCTGAGGATGAGGACTATAGAGCAGAAGAGGATGAGGCTACCTACAAGAAGGTAGTGCTCAAAAAGGAGTATGGCTCAGCAAATAGCACAAAGCCTGGACTGAATAAGAAGGTTCCTGCCAAGAGGACACCTGCCCAAGGTCAGAAGGTCCACTCAAGTGCCAAAATAATCTGAACCCATAGAGGCACCTGCAAAGAAAGTCACAACTTCCAAATCTAAGAAAGTTCCCACTAGAGAAACTATGAAGTTTACCATTGAATCAGAGGATGAAGCTGCTCAGGATAAGAAGAAGAAGAGAGCAAGAACCACTACTACCCAGGTTCTTGGAAAGCCCTCAATGAGAAGAGATTCTAAAGAGGAAGAAGAGGTTGCTGCACCAGCACCCAAGGCACCAAAGCTTATGGGTGATGCTATTAGATCAGGGGCTGCAACATCTAAGCCCAAGGAAGCACCTAAAGCTGCCCCCAAGGCCAAGCTTGCACCAAAGAGGAATACCAGGAGTATTCCAGCTGGTGAGAAGAACAAGGCCCCAGTGCCTAATGTTGCTGATGAGGAAGATGAAGAAGGACAGGTCCTAAGGAAGCTCAAGCCCAAGATACCAGACCACAATGATGCCCATCCTGTGGCTGAGGACATGAGGATCAGAAAGGACTCAGGGTTGAGGCTATGGAGGATGACAGATCCATATGCCTCAAGGAGAAGAATTGCTGTCGACTATAGGTTCCATACAAAGGAACAGCAGGACTTCTATGAGACAATCTTGTTGAACAAGAAGCCCATAGTGTGTGATATGAGGTGGGTCGACTGGACCTACATGAAAGACAATGAAGAACACTATCCTGGAGTGCAAGATAGTTTTGTTGCTTGTGGAGTTGCAGATTATGTTGGGCAAAAGCTCACCAACTGGAATGATGAACTTATCATGCAATTCTACTCCACAGCACACTTCTATCCAGATGGGAGGATAGTTTGGATGTCTGAAGGTACAAGGTACCAGTCAACTGTTGAGGAATGGGCAAGACTGATCAATGCCCCAAAGGAAAATGATGATGACTTGGATATCTATGCCAAGAAGAAGATGGACCACAATTCCATGGCACACATGTACAAGGAGATCCCAGACAAAGCTGTTGAGACACATAAGTTTGGATCAGTCCACTTTCTTCTGTCAGGGCTGCCAACTATCAATTGGATCCTAAGGCACACTCTGTTGCCTAAGTCTGGTGACCAGAACATGATCAGAGGGCATGCAATCAACATGTTGCATTTGTTTGATGTGCCACAGAAATTCAAGGTCATTAGCCTTATGGTTGAAACCATTAAGAGGACTGCAACAGATCAAAAGAGGAGTTGTGGATATGCCCCTCAAATTTAGGAGTTGATTAACTCAAAGATAGGCACAGGCAAATATCAATTGGATAAGGAACATTTTCCTCTCTATCCAGATTTTGAGGACAATCAGGTTGTCATGAATGAGCATGATCCATCATCAGTACAAGCTCAAGAGAAGAAGGAGAAAGCAAGGAAGGAGAAGGCTGCCAAGATGCCAACTCAAGAGGAGGCATCCGAGTATTTCTTGAAGAACAAGCAGGAGCAGCTTGGTTACTTGATAGCATCTTCACTGAGGATTTAGAAGGGATTGGCCACCCTCACTCAGAATCAGGAGAGCTTGGAAAGAATCATGGAACTAAAATTCCATGATCTAGATGTCAAAGTAACTGAGATCAGTCTGTTGTGGAGCAGCTATAGGATGACATGCAGGAGAGGCAGGCCAAGACTACCACTAATGTATTTGCCAGAGTGCCTAGAGCCCAGAGGTCAGTTGCAGTGCCTGTGACAGACACCAGAGCCACATCATCTGCACCAGCTACAGCTCCTACAGCTCTAGTGCAACCAGCTCCAGCATCAACTCCAGCACCCTCTACTTCAACTGAAGCCTTCGTCCTTGGAGTTATCCGGACACCACCACCTGAAGATCAAGCCTGAGAGTCGATCTAGCACTATGCATTCTCTATGAACTTTTTGGTAACTTGTTGCCAAAGGGGGAGAAAAATGTATAGATCATAGGCTTCGAGAGAGAGAGAGTGTTGCTTTTATTCTCTCTTGATTTGGTGGTTAAACTTGTTTGCTTTTGATTGCTTGAGATACTATCTGTGAGACATTGATGATCATGTGTTTGATCATAAGCTACACTTATGCATGTTTGATGATATTATCTTATCTATGTGATCATTCAGTTTGCTTGGTGATGAGTGCATGTATTCAACCTTTATCATTTTGAGCGCTCCACCAAGATGTATGTGACATGGAAGAGTAACCCATGAGCCTGATTCCTTGTGCATTTGCAATGCAAAGCAAATATTCAACTATGCACAAATTTAGGGGGAGCTCTTGCTTATCACATACTTCTCAAAGCGACGATGCTATTCAATCTTATTATCATTTGTCAAAGCTTTGATCTATATGTTGTCATCAATTACCAAAAAGGGGAAGATTGAAAGTGCAACTATTCCTAGGTGGTTTTGGTAATTCATAACAACATATAGCTCATTGAGCTAATGCTATTCCAAGACTATTATTTCAGGAAAGCTCAATGAATGGCATGACATGGATGATGAAAGTGGATCCCTCAAAATGCTAATGACAAAGGATTGGCTCAAGCTCAAAAGCTCAAGACTCTTCATTTTATATTTTACTGATCCAAGATCACATTGAGTCTATAGGAAAAGCCAATACTATCAAGGAGGGAT
Organism: Triticum dicoccoides; assembly: GCF_002162155.2. Taxonomy (NCBI): domain Eukaryota; kingdom Viridiplantae; phylum Streptophyta; class Magnoliopsida; order Poales; family Poaceae; genus Triticum; species Triticum dicoccoides. The sequence continues at coordinate 235,730,048 of NC_041389.1, forward strand.
GAGGTGTTGCTTAATGAGCCTCTTGCTACATGTGCTTAGTGATATGCTCCAAAACCCTCAGCTACTTTCTCACATCCACAAATGACCTAAACCTAAAGCCAAAATCGGTCACACCGATTCTTTCTATCCGGCGCCACCGATTTCAAATGTCATAGCCACTGCCACAAACCCTAGGCAAATCGGTTCTACCGATAGGGATCTCGGTCTCACCGAGATGGGATTGCAATCTCTCTGTTTCCCTTCGTAACGTTTCGGTCTAATCGAAGTGAGCGATCGGTCCCACCGAGATTGCAATGTAAATTCTCTGTTTCCCTTTTGTAACATTTCGATCTCACCAAAAAGAGCAAATCGGTCCCACCGAGTTTACCTGACTAACTCTCTGGAAAGCTTATTACCAAAATCGGTCTCACCGAGTTTGTGTAATCGGTCTTACCGAGATTACGTTATGCCCTAACCCTAACCGAATCGGTCCTACCGAGTTGCATGTCAGTCCCACCAAAAATCCTAACGGTCACTAGGTTTACTATATTGGTCCGACCGAGTCTGTTGAATCGGTCCCACCGAGTTTGGTAAATTGTGTTTAACGGTTAGATTTTGTGTTGAGGCTATATATACCCATCCACCTCCTCTTCATTTGTGGAGAGAGCCATCAGAACAAACCTACACTTCCAACTTACCATTTCTGAGAGAGAACCACCTACTCATGTGTTGAGGCCAAGATATTCCATTCCTACCATATGAATCTTGATCTCTAGCCTTCCCCAAGTTGCTTTCCACTCAAGTCTTCTTTCCACCAGATCCAAAACCTATGAGAGAGAGTTGAGTGTTGGGGAGACTATCATTTGAAGCACAAGAGCAAAGAGTTCATCATCAACGCACCATTTGTTACTTCTTGGAGAGTGGTGTCTCCTAGATTGTCTAGGTGTCACTTGGGAGCCTCCGACAAGATTGTGGAGTTGAACCAAGGAGTTTGTAAGGGAAAGGAGATCGCCTACTTCGTGAAGATCTACCGCTAGTGAGGCAAGTCCTTCGTGGGCGACAGCCATGGTGGGATAGACAAGGTTGCTTCTTCGTGGACCCTTCATGAGTGGAGCCCTCCGTGGACTCGCGGAACCGTTACCCTTCGTGGGTTGAAGTCTCCATAAACGTGGATGTACGATAGCACCACCTATCGGAACCACGCCAAAAACATCCGTGTCTCCGATTGCGTTTGAACCCTCCAAACCCTTCCCCTTACTTTCTTGCAAGTTGCATGCTTTAATTTCCGCTGCCTATATACTCTTTGCATGCTTGCTTGAATTGTGTGATGATTGCTTGACTTGTCCTAAGATAGCTAAAATCTGCCAAACTCTAAAATTGGGAAAAGGTTAAGTTTTTAATTGGTCAAGTAGTCTAATCACCCCCCCCCCTCTAGACATACTTCAAGTTCCTACATTATGTCGGATGCGATTCCTCCTGTAATAGTTATAACATAAGGTGACACAGAACTAGCTCCAGTTCATCAATGTAATGTAGGCATGTATTCCGAATATAGTCATACGTGCTTATGGAAAAGAACTTGCATGACATCTTTTGTCCTACCCTCCCGTGGCAGCTGGGTCCTAGTGGAAACTAAGGGATATTAAGGCCTCCTTTTAATAGAGTACCGGACCAAAGCATTAACACATAGTGAATACATGAACTCCTCAAACTACGGTCATCACCGAGAAGTATCCCGATTATTGTCACTTCGGGGTTGTCGGATCATAACACATAATAGGTGACTATAGGCTTGCAAGATAGGATCAAGAACTCACATATATTCATGAAAACATAATAGGTTCAGATCTGAAATCATGGCACTCGGGCCCTAGTGACAAGCATTAAGCATAGCAAAGTCATAGCAACATCAATCTCAACACATAGTGAATACTAGGAATCAAACCCTAACAAAACTAACATCATTACATGGTAAATCTCATCCAACCCATCACCGGCCAGCAAGCCTACGATGGAATTACTCACGCACGACGGTGAGCATCATGAAATTGGTGATGGAGGATGGTTGATGATGATGACGGCGATGAATCCACCTCTCTGGAGCCCCGAACAGACTCCAGATCAGCCCTCCCGGGAGAGATTAGGGCTTGGCGGCGGCTCCGTATCGTAAAAGGCGATGAAACTTTCTCTCTGATTTTTTTCTCTGCGAAACAGAATATATAGAGTTGGAGTTGAGGTTGGTGGAGCATCAGGAGGCCCACGAGACAGGGGGGCGCGCCCAGGGGGAGGGGGCGCGCCCCCCACCCTCGTGGATAGGGTGTAGGCCCCCTGGCCTTGATTCTTTCGCTAGTATTTTTTATATTTTCCAAAAGTTATCTCCGTGGATTTTCTGGTCATTCCGAGAACTTCTGTTTTCTGCACAATAAACAACACCATGGCAGTTCTGCTGAAAACAGCGTCAGTCCGGGTTAGTTTCATTCAAATCATGCAAGTTAGAGTCCAAAACAAGGGCAAAAGTGTTTGGAAAAAGTAGATACATTGGAGACGTGTCAACTCCCGCAAGCTTAAACCTTTGCTTGTCCTCAAGCAATTCAGTTGATAAACTAAAAGTGATAAAGAAAAACTTTTACAAACTCTGTTTGCTCTTGTTGTTGTAAATATGTAAAGCCAGCATTCAAGTTTTCAGCAAAGATTATGAACTAACCATATTCACAATAACACTTAGGTCTCATGTTTACTCATATCAATGGCATAATCAACTAGTGAGCAATGATAATAAATCTCGGATGACAACACTTTCTCAAAACAATCATCATATGATATAACAAGATGGTATCTCGCTAGCCCTTTCTGAGACCGCAAAACATAAATGCAAAGCACCTTTAAAGATCAAGGACTAACTAAACATTGTAATTCATAGTAAAAGAGATCCAGTCAAGTCATACCGAATATAAACTAATAGTAATGAATGCAAATGACAGTGTGCTCTTCAGCAGGTGCTTTTTAATAAGAGGGTGATGACTCAACATAAATGTAAATAGATAGGCCCTTCACAGAGGGAAGCAGGGATTTGTAGAGGTGCCAGAGCTTGATTTTAAAATAGAGATGAATAACATTTTGAGCGGCATACTTTCACTGTCAACACAACAACTATGAGATATTGATATCTTCCATGCTACATACATTATAGGCGGTTCCCAAACAGAATGGTAAAGTTTATACTCCCCGACCACCAACAAGCACACTCCACGGCCATCTGAAACAACGGGGTACCGTCCATACCAACAACAGTCCTGGGGGAGTTTTGTTTAATTATTTTGATCTGCTTTGATCTTTTGATCATGGGACTGGGCATCCCGGCTATCAGCCACTTTCTCGTGAATGAGGAGCGGAGTCCACTCCTCTTGAGAATAACCCACCTAGCATGGGAGATACAGACAACCCTAGTTGAAACATGAGCTGCTCGAGCATACAAAAAAGAATTTCATTTGAAGGTTTGGTGTTTGGCACATACAAATTTAGTTGGAACGACAGGTAAATACCGCATATAGGAAGGTATGGTGGACTCATATGGAATAACTTTGGGGTTTATGGAGTTTGGATGCACAAGCAGTATTCCCGCTTAGTACAAGTGAAGGGTAGCAAAAGACTGGGAAGCGACCAACTGAGAGAGCGACAACAGTCATGAACATGCATTAAAATTAATCAACACTGAGTGCAAGCATGAGTAGGATATAATCTACCATGAACATAAATATCGTGAAGGCTATGTTGATTTGTTTCAACTACATGCATGAACATGTGCCAAATCAAGTCACTCAAATCATTCAAAGGAGGATACCATCTTATCATACAACATCACAACCATTTTAATAGCATGTTAGCATGCAAGGTAAATCATTATAAGCTCCTAGCTAATTAAGCATGGCATAAGAAATTATAATCTCTAATTGTCATTGCAAACATGTTTACTCACAATAGGCTGAATCAGGAAAGGTGAACTCATCATATTTACAAAAACAAGAGAGGTCGAGTTCATACCAGCTTCTCTCATCTCAATCAGTCCATCATATATCATCATTATTGCCTTTCACTTGCACGACCGAATGGTGTGTATAATAATAATAGTGCGCATGCATTGGACTAAGCTGGAATCTGCAAGCATTCAATTCAAGAGAGAAGACAAAGTAATATGGGCTCTAAGTTAAATCAACAATCATGCATATGAGAGCCACTAAACATTGTGAATATGGTCTTCTACTCTCGACCCCCAAAGGAAAGAAAAGAAATAAAATTATTTAAACGGGAAAGCTCCCAACAAGTAAAAGAAGAATGAGAAATCTTTTTGTGTTTTCATTTTAATTACTACTACAAGCATGGAAATTAAACTAACTATTTTTTTAGTTTTCTTAAGGTTTATCAAACACACAAGAAGAAAGCTAGAAAAATAAATTAAACTAGCATGGATAATACAATGAAAGAGTATGAGCACCGACAACTAGAATAGTGTGTGAACATGAATGTAAAGTCGGTGAGAAATACATACTCCCCCAAGCTTAGGCTCTTGGCCTAAGTTGGTCTATGCCCAAGGATTGCGGCTACTCTCCCTGGTGTAATGAGGAGTGTCATCTGGATACCACTGGCTAGCAATCTCCTCCGGGTCCCACTGATAACAGGTTGGACGATAAGGGTCCAGTGGAGGTTCCGGCTCAGGCTCTGGAGCGGATGTCTGGTCTCGATGCGCGTACACCGCTTCCGGCAAGACAAGGTAATGGTCTGCAATTAAATCAAACAACAAAGGCACAGACAGGGTAATAATCTCATTGTGTTTCTTATTAAATCTCAAGTTATACAGAAGCATCTTATCATCATTGTCAACAATAAACTCATGCGCTACCATGCTCTTGTAATCTAAAAAGGTAAGAGGCAGCAGTGTCTCCTATTTCTCATCATGTCTAATAGGTATCTCAAAATGTTTAGCAAGGCGTGCAACATAGATACCTCCAAAGATGGGGCCCTTTGTACGGTTCAGGCTTAGCCGTTTAGCAATAACGGCACCCACTAAAAGTGTTGTCACCAAATAAGGCATGGAATAGAATAATAATATCAGGAACATTGAAGTTTCCACTATTTCCATGACCAATTAAGCATCGACTAGCAAATATGGCAAAGTAGCATAAAACAGGGAAATGTATGCTAGTGATTCTCGCATCGGAACCCTTCTTCGAATCCCCTACAGTAATAGTGTTAACAAAACCATCCACATCTTTACGACGTGGTTCATCTAAGCTGCCCTCAAAGGGTATTCTACAAACCGCGCAAAAGTTACGTAATGACATTTCCTTAGTCTCATCATATAAATGAAAAGATACTGAAGGAGGTGAATTCTTAGGATAATAGTAAAAGTTTTGCATGAAAGTATTGGTGAGTAAGAGATACTGATTGATCCGGTCGTGGAGGAAGTCGGTGAGGCCCGCATTTTCAGCCAATGAATAAAAGTCTTCATAAATCCTGGTTGCTCTCAAGAAATTATCACGTGGCCACTCACAAGCCCTTACTTCCGCTACGCGAGGAAGATTATACTTGGCCTTTTCCTTCTCCTTAGCTTGTTTATCCTTGGAGTTCGGCTAGAAGAGCCCCTCAATAATCTCCTTATCATTTTCTGAAAATTTCTGAAATTTTAGTAACTTCAAAATAAAATTGAATCAAACTAAACAAGATTGATAGCAACTACTCCTACAAGTGCCTAGAGCCTATACCATGCATTAGAATTACTTGGGACCTCATAAATTTGACATGCAAGCTCAAGAACGGGGTCACCTATGCAGCAAAACTTTGTAATGAATAAAGCACTAGAACAAAAACTAATTTGACCAATGGAGGAGTCACATACCAAGCAATAATCTCCCAAAGCGGTTTTGTGAATGGAGCTTTGAGCAAGGAGATCGAAAATCACAGCAAAATGAGCTAGAACTCGGGCTTGAGCCGAATGGGGATTTTTTGGGAGGAAGATGGAGTGTGTGGGTGCAGGAATAAGTGGAGGGGTGCCACCATGGGCCCACGAGACAGGGGGCGCGCCCAGGGGGAGTGGTCGCGCCCTCCACCCTCGTGGCCAGGTGCTTGCCCCCCTGCTGTGTTCTCAGTGCCTAAAATCCTCAAATATTCCATAAAAAATCACACTAAATTTGCAGGGCATTTGGAGCACTTTTATTTTCGGGATATTTTTTATTGCATGGATAATTCAGAAAATAGACAGATAATACTAATTTTGCTTTATTTATTTTAAATAACAGAAAGTAAAAAGAGGGTACAGAAGATTGTGCCTTCTAGTTTCATCCATCTCATGATTATCAAAATGAATCCACTAACAAGGTTGATCAAGTCTTGTTAACAACTCATTCCGAATAACATGGAACCGGAGAAATTTTGAATAACACTAGGTTACCTCAACGGGGATATGAACATCCCCAACAATAATAATATCCTATTTTTTCTTGACAGTAGGAAGAGGAAATTCAAAACCTCCAATAATGATAGTTGGAACTTTTCCAATAGAATTGATGTTATGAACTTGAGGTTGTTTCCTCGGAAAGTGTACCGTATGCTCATTGCCATTAACATGAAAAGTGACATTGCCTTTGTTGAAATCAATAACAGCCCCAACAGTATTCAAAAAGGGTCTACCAAGGATAATCGACATACTATCGTCCTCGGGAATATCAAGAATAACAAAGTCCGTTAAGATAGTAACATTTGCAACCACAACAGGCACATCCTCACAAATACCGACAGGTATAGCAGTTGATTTATCAACCATTTGCAAAGATATTTCAGTAGGAGTCAACTTATTCAATTCAAGTCTACGATATAAAGAGAGAGGCATAACACTAACACCGGATCCAAGATCACATAAAGCAGTTTTAACATAGTTTCTTTTAATGGAGCATGGTATAGTTGGTACTCCTGGATCTCCTAGTTTCTTAGGTATTCCACCTTTAAAAGTGTAATTAGCAAGCATGGTGGAAATTTCAGCTTCCGGTATCTTTCTTTTATTTGTAATGATATCCTTCATGTACTTAGCATAAGGGTTTACTTTAAGCATATCAGTTAAGCGCATACGTAAGAAGATAGGTCTAATCATTTCAGCAAAGCGCTCAAAATCCTCATCATCCTTTGTCTTGGATGGTTTAGGAGGAAAGGGCATGGGTTTCTGAACCCATGGTTCTCTTACTTTACCGTGCTTCCTAGCAACAAAGTCTCTTTTATCATAACGTTGATTCTTTTATTGTGGGTTATCAAGATCAACAACACGTTCAATCTCTACATCATTATTATTGCTAGGTTGAGCATCAACATAAACAATATCATTAACATTATCACTAGGTTCATGTTCATCACCTGATTGTGTTTCAGCATCAGAAATAGAAATATCATTAGGATTCTCAGGTGTGTCTATAACAGGTTCACTGGAAGCATGCAAAGTCCTATCGTTTTTCTTTTTCTTCTTTTTAGAAGGACTAGGTGCCTCTAAATTATTTCTCTAAGAATCCTGCTCGATTCTCTTAGGATGTCCTTCAGGATACAAAGGTTCCTGAGTCATTCTACCAGTTCTAGTAGCCACTCTAACAGCAAAGTCATGTTTATTATGTTGGCGTTCTGGGAACGGGGGTCCCCAGACTTTCCTGCCTGCGGCCTGCGGCGTGGCTCAAGTGGGGGCCCAATGCAGCCTAGCTCCATCAACTCAAGCTCAAGACCCTCGCGAGGGGCCAAGCCTCGCGGGGCGGATGACAGGGAGCTTCCTCAGGAGCAGCCTCCTCAGGCAGGCTCGCGAGGAGGCAGAGAGATCAAGGCAGGGCACCTCCCGAGGGGCCCGTGACGCAAGCCATGACGATCGAGTACCAGGCGGGCCTAGGTGGGCGTCGGCCTGCGCAGTGTCCTTGTTTCCCTTTCGGTGCAAAGGGGGCAAGCACAGGCCAAGGCATCAGGCAAAGGTTACCGTTTCGGTGCAACAAGACCAAGACCAGCAGAACGGCAGGATGGACGTCATCGTGGAGCCCAGGGCGGCGTCACCGTCAGGACCTTTGGCAGCCGAAGACCAACTTTAGTCAGGATAAGTGTACCAGATGTTCCCCTTCAAAATGGCCAATTGTTGGCGCCCTTCCCGCTCATTATTTGGGGAGAGGCCCAGGGCCTCGCTCTATAAACAGGACTAGCCACCACAAGGTAGGGGGGAAGATCATCTAGATATCGACCAGAGAGAGAGAGAGAAGCGACTGAACTCACCCAAGTAGTTCATCGCACCAGCTCAAGAACAGCCCCTCGTGAGGTTGTTCTCCCTTTATACTATTCATCATCATCCCCTGAGGCAATCCACCACACCACACACTGGAGTAGGGTATTACACCACAATGGTGGCCTGAACCAGTATAAATCTCGTGTCCCTTGTGTGTTCATCTTTCTTGCTTAGATCTTTGCGAGACTTCGAGACGTGAGCTGGTAGGGGAGAGATCTTCGTGCGCACCCCAGTGTTCGAACCTCAAGGGTCTGCCGGAACCCGAAATCCGACATTTGGCGCGCCAGGTAGGGGTGCGCCGGAATATTTCTTCCGCTAGTCATGTCTGATCTTCCGCTGTGACCATGGCTGACGCTCGCTGAGCCCGCGCCGAGCTTCGGGCTGCTCTCGCCACCCGTGTCGCCCAGACGGCGCCCGTCGGCGGACGCCGCCGTCGTTCTCCGTCGCCTGCCACCAATGCCGCCACCGGCCCGCGGGGAACGAGCAGCAGGCCTCATCCCTGCATCCATCGGTGCGGCACGATGGCTGCACCGCCACCCCATCGCTGACTCCAGCCGGTTCGTTGTCCCACGCCCGTCGAACCCCCACGGACACGCATGCCGCGCTGCTCCTGGCGCGTGAGCTCCTGCACTACCGCCCCGTCGACGACCTCTACGAGGATTCGCTCGCCCGCATCACCGAGCTCGTTAGCACCGTAGGGGGCTCTCCCATGCCATCCCTCTCGCTGCCTCGCCCTCCATCCTACGCAGGAGGCGAGGAGCAGGAGGTGCCTCCACCACCTCCTCCCCAAGAAGGCGCCGTGGCTCCAAGGCGCGCGGCCCTAGGTCGAGACCCGCCGCGTCCGGCGCCTGTGCGACAAGAAAGGAGCTGCCAAGAGATCCCTCGCCCCCAAGAAGGTGCTCCCGTGCTCCCAGCACTGGTGCGCCATGAACGCATCCCTGCACCGCCACGTCAAGACCCAGCGTTGCTCCAGGCAGCGGCGCGAGGGAATCCCCAAGAGCAGGCCCCACCTCAGCAGAGAGCTCTGGTGGCCACTGCAGGCTGCCACGCTTTCACCTCCGAACTGCGTAGCGTCGCGTGGCCCGGCAAGTTCAAGCCAGACCTGCCTGCGCTACAACGGCACTGCGGACCCCTCGGAGTTCCTCCAGCTCTACGAGCTGGGCATCGAGGCCGCCAATGGGGACGAGAAGGCCATGGTGAATTGGTTTCCCATGGCACTCAAGGACGGTGCCCGCACCTGGCTCCTGAACCTAGCCCCAGGCATGATCTCCTCCTGGGACGAGATGCGCACCCGCTTCATCGCCAACTTCCAAGGTACTTGCGACCGGCCCCCGGCCATGAGCGACCTGCGCCGCATCAAGCAATAGCCAGGAGAGACCCTGCAGAAGTACATCCAGCGCTTCAACAACGCCCGCCTCAAGATTCCCAAGGTGACTAAGGAGGCCATCATTTCAGCCTTCTCCGACGGCGTGCGTGACATCAAGATGAAGGAGGAGCTAGCAATCCATGAAGACCTGTGCACATCGCTGGAGTTGTTCAACCTGGCGACCAAGTGCGCCAGGGCTGAGGAAGGGCACCACTCCCTCCTCGAGCTCCCGGCTGCCGACCTAGAAGAGAAGAAGCCCAAGGTCAAGGACGTGAAGCGCAAGGGGGCTGTTGTGCTCGCAGCAGAGCCAGACACCAAGCGAGGCAGGGATCAGCCTGAGTCATCTAAGGGCAGCCGGTACTGCGTGTACCACGACCTTCACACCCACAACACCAATGAATGTCAGGAGCTCAGAGCCATGCGAGATGGGCGTATCGGCTGACGCCCCGACCGCAACGACCGGGGCTATGGCCGAGGAGGAGGAAGAGGTGGAGGACGATGGGAAGACCGTGGCCCTCACCAAGGGTGGCATGACCGGCCTTGCGAGGACGGCTGGCAGGACCAACCTCGCGAGGGAGGTTGGAGGGATCAGCCTCGTGAGGACCGCCCTCAAGGCAACGCAGGCCTCCCTCCTCTCCCACCACCGCCAAGGAGGAATGAAGACCATCACCAGGACTAGGGGGCTGGGGGCTTCCAGGAGCCACGCGCAATCGCTTGCATCCTGGGCGGCGCTCAGGCCCCAGCCTCTCAGAGCATCTTCAAGCAGTTTGCTCGCGAGGTGAATGCAGTCCTCCCCAAGCTTGAGGCCACGCGCCCACTCAGGTGGTCCGCGTGCGCTATCACGTTCAGCTCAGCGGATCAGCTCAAGTGTGCGGTAACAGTCGGGGTCCTCCCGGTGCTTTGTTCCCCAATCATCAGCAATGTGCAAGTCACTAGGACCCTCATCGACGGCGGGGCTGGGCTCAACGTCCTGTCCGTCAAAACGTTCAACAATCTCCAAGTGCCATACGATCAGCTTCAGCCAACCAAGCCTTTCTCAGGAGTCACTGGTGGTTCAACTGTTCCGATAGGGCAAGTTCGTCTTCCCGTCACCTTTGGGCAGCGCAACAATTACCGCACCGAGCTCATTGACTTCAACGCCACTCACATCCGCCTGCCATACAATGCCATCCTCGGGTACCCGGCTCTGGCCAAGTTGATGGCAGTGACTCACCATGGCTACAATGTCCTCATGATGCCAGGAAGCGGTGGAATCATCACAGTGCCTTGCGAGGAAAGGGATGCAGTGTGTTCTCTTGAGCGTGCCTTCTAGGCCGCGGCAATTGAAGACCCAGTTCACAGGAGCGGGAGGCTCCCCGAGGTGGTCCCTAAGAAGAAGAAGGCTTCACCTGGCCCAAAAACTCGTGAGATAGGCCCCTCCGGAGGCGTTGCGTCAGGATCCATGCCTGTCCAAGGGGCGCCACCCTTTGTCGCATAGGAAGGCGCGCCCGGCGCCCTCCTCGGGCAGGGCTCGGGGGCTCTCTCCTAGAGGGCCACCGACCTTGCCAAGGTCACGAGGGAGGCGCTCGGGCACCACTTGGAGGCGTGCTTCAAGGAACGTTTCCCTCAGGAAGGTATAAGGCAAGGAAGGCAAAACCCCCAGGAGTTCATCGCGAGGAACATTCAGGAGCTACATGAGTCAAGAGTCATGCGTGGCAGTCGCCGCCTACCCGCTGTAGCCCCACATCCCGACGAGGATGGTGGGCTGCGTGTCTGCATCCACATACCGGGGCTCAACCGAGCCGCGTCTCAGGAGCGCCTCTGGCCTTCACGCGTGGGGCGTTGTGAGGGTCTGCCTCAAAACTACGTTCGCATGCCCTTCGGCCTGCCGAACGCGGCTGCTGCTCACCAGTGCCTGATGAGGAGCATCCTGGAAGCTCAGGTGGCCAGGCACCACGCGTTCCTGGAGGAGATGGAGATGGACCTTGAGGAGCCGCCCGGACCCTCAGAGCCTCCCGAGGCTCAGGTCTCCGAGGGCTCGTGAGGGTTGGCTGCTTCACCGCGCATTGACAGCTACTCCGACACTCGCTCTGCAATGGTATCAGTTGACATCTTTTAAAGTTTTCTCTTCAGCTGGGAGCGCCCGCAGGGCCGCATCATTCCCAGGTCGCGTGGGTCCGTCCCTGCGGCATGTATCCGTTTTGCTTATCTTTTTCATCTGCTTTGTTGGGGGCGCCCCTTGGGCTGCATTATCCCCAGGCCGCTCGGGCCAAACCCAGTGGCGTTTACTTCTCCGCATCTACCTATATGAATTCGCTGCTCCGAGCCTAACCTGGTCTTCATGATTATCATCTGCCGCTTGTCGCGGACCTCTCCGCTCGCATGCAAAGCACTTGCGCGTTAAAAGGGGGGCACCTGAGCATCGCGACTCACGGGCTCTTACTGGCTCTCCAGCCCTCACCCCCTGGCCTTGACCCACGGCATCGCCACCTGTCATACCAGCGGCGGCTGAGCTCGCTCGAGGGCCGGGACCTGAGGACGTAGAGCATTTGCATTCTAACCACCCTGCAGGAACACACCATTGATAAAGGCCCAGAGCCAGGCGCAACCCGCCTCGAGGTAGGGCCCCGTGAGTCCCGCGCTGGCTCACGGGTGCCCAGATACACCTCTCCTAGCCCTACCGTGCCAGCCACGTGTCAGGGCGGGGCTGTACACGCCCCAAAGGCTCCTCCCGGAGGGGAGCCCCCTCCTACGCACCAGTGGAAGCACCATGCTCCGCTAGCTGACAACACTGCCGAGGAGCGGCTATGCCCATGCACACACAGAAGCGCTATGCTCCACGCTAGTGATAAACAACTGGGGGCGGCCCATGGTCGTATCAACCTCAGGGAGCCCAGATCTCAGTGTCTAGTACCATCGCAATGCCTCCCCTTGGGAGTGCCGCGCGAGGGGGCTGGACATGGGAGCTATACCCGGGCTACGCCCAAACGCACGACACCCAGCCAGGTCCCTCAGACCTGGTCGTCGCGCGCCTCCCCCCGAGCGGAGCCAAGGTACGAAGACTCGTTTGCGCGTCAAGGGGGACTTCTGAGGATCGCGACTCAGGAGCCTAGCTGGTCATGTAGCCCCTCACTCCTTAGTCCCGTCCTGGTTTCCGGTCGGGGCTAATGGCGGCTGAGGTATGCGCGGGGCCGGGCCCTGCCGACGTAGAACGACAAATCCACTCCTACGCCTCCCTTCCCTACTTGCTGTTCGCGCGTCAAGGGGGACTCCTGAGCATCACGACTCAGGAGCCTAACTTGCCACGTAGCCCCTCACTCCTTAGTCCCGTCCTGGTTTCCGGTCGGGGCTAACGGCGGCTGACACTACAAAAAAAAGAAACATCCGTGACATTTTGGGCCGAACGAAAAAAAATTCTGTCATACATATGACACTTCTATGACGATAATTGTGACAAAACCAGGTATCATCATAGATGTGGTGGGTTCCTACTTCTATGACAAAAAATCATGACAGAAAATGGGCTTTTCGTCCTGGGCGGGCCGGAGACGCAGCTGCATGACATTCTTTGGGCCGTCCATGACGGAAAAAACCGTGGTAGAAGCGAGGGGGAGGAAAATTTCGGGGAGTTGCCAGTTACGGTGGGAGGTCGGGGCGGAGCGATGCGCATTTCTCTCGTACGTATGCGCGTGTGTGCGAGGTGTTGGCTCTAACTAAAGCCGAGCGAGGCGTTGGGCTCTAACTGAACCTGAGCGATTGCACTGCAGGCTACGCGTTACTGAACCCGAGTGATCGATCGATGGCTGTTAACTGAACCCGATGGAGCGATTCCTTCGCTACTGCTGCTAACTGAAGCTGATCGATTGGATGAACAGTGAGCGTTGCGGGCGGGTTTGGATGAACAGTGAGCGGTGGCGTTACCTCTGGATGAACAGGAACCCATGGTGTGGAGGGCTGGATGAACAGTAGACGGTGGAGGGGTGGCCGTGGAGGGGTGGTTGAATAGGACCCCGTGGTGTGGAGGGCTGGATGAACAGTAGACGGTGGAGGGGTGCCCGTGGAGGGGTGGTTGAACAATAGCCGGTGGAGTAGCGCGTGGTGGAGGCTGGATGAACAGGAGTCCGTGGAGGCTGGAGGAGGTCGACGGTAGCCCGTGGAGGCTGGAGGAGGTCAACGGTGGAGATGAACAGTATCCCGTGGAGTCCCGTTTTGCGGTACGCCACACCCCTCCCCGCCGTTTCGACCGTAGCGCTCCAACACAAGTCCGTTTCGTCCGTTTTGCGGTATGCCACACCCCTTCCGATGAACAGGACCCTCGTTTTGACCGTAGGAGGTCCGTTTCCTCGGTTTTGCGGTACGCCAGGCCCCTCCCGATCAACAGGACCCCGTTTCGACCGTAGGAGGTCCGTTTCCTCCGTTTTGCAGTACGCCAAACCCCTCCCGATGAACAGGATCCCGTTTGGAACGTGGCCGGTCGAACACAAGGCCGTTTCCTCCGTTGTGCGGTACACCAGGCCTCGTTTCCATCGCCTGTTCCGTCCAAGCCCTCCCGATGAACAGGACCACGCATTCCGTTCCGACCCAGCCGGTTGGCTCCCACGCGTTCCGTTGCCTCCCGATGAACACGATGCATTCCGTTGCCTCCCCATGAACACGACGACGACGTTGTTTCTCCGTTCCGACCAAGCCATGTACGTATGCGCGAGTAGGCGTTCGAGACCCTGCCCGTATGTACCTACGTGGCCGTATTTTCTTTCTTGCACCCTCGCCGCTGTACGTACGTGTACATGCTACGTGCGCGCCTCTACTACGACACGTGCGCGCCTCTACTATGACACGTGCACGCCTCTACATCGACCAGTATGTACGTACACGTTCGCGACCAGAATGACAACGGTACGTACGCTTCGACCAGGTGGGTCCCAACTGTCAGGCACTTCCTTGCCTGCGAAGATGTAGCTGGTGGGTCCCAGCAGTTAGGGGGTCGAATCGTTTTGGGTTTTTTTGCCCGGACGCACTTCCTTGCATGCGAAGATGTAGCTGGTGGGTCCCAGCAGTCAGGGGGCGAATCTTTTTTTTCGGACGCACTTCCTTGCGTGCGAAGATGTAGCTGATGGGTCCCAGCAGACAGGGGGAAACATTTTTTTCGCGAAATACGGTGGCCCGTCCGGTGGGTCCCCGCCATCAGGTGGAGGAATAATTATTTTGCGCGTAATAAGGAGGCACTTCCTTGCTGCTGCCGTGGACCCAGCTGTCACCCTCTCCACGTACAGTCCACGTCCAATGGAAGCCATTCCTTTACCACGTTGACCACACCGCGCCGAGAGCACCAGGGCGGTTGATGACGGCGAGGCCTAGGAAGGGGACGACGTGGAGCCGGGGAAGACTCGGCAGTGGATGCCCATGCGTAGAGGAGTATGAGGGTTCACTCGTTCGGCTGCGGTGTGAGGCTGCCATCGCCGCAGAATAACAGGGGGTGTGGGTGCGTAGAGGGATGGCCTGGCTAGCGGTGGGAGTAGTAGGGGGCGGTGAGGCCTCCGCGGCATCACAGCCGGCCACAGGCGGCAGGAGCAGGCGGCACGACCGGCTCTGCTTTGGGCGGCTGGAGCAAGAAGACCAGAGGTTGAAGAAGCACTACGGCCGTTGGATGGACATCGTACGATCACTGGAGCTAGAATCGTTCATATATTGACTAAAGTTGACAAAGGCCTCCGTCCCAGTCAACTTAGTAGGCCCACAAGTCAGCCTCCCACCAAGGTTGGTCCCAGCTAGAAGGGGGGTATTTATTTTTTTGTGCGTAATAAGGAGGCACTTTCGGTGGGTCCGAGCTGACATCGGGGGGGTACGTTTTTTCGCGAAATACGGTGGCCCGTCCTGTGGGTCCCAACAGTCATGGGGAAACGTTTTTTTCACGAAATACTGGTGACCCGTCCGGTGGGTCCCTACAGTCAGGTGGAGGAATAATTATTTTCCATGTAATAAGGAGGCACTACCTTGCGGTTGCCGTGGACCCAGCTGTCAGCCTCTCCACGTACAGCACACTTCCGATGGAAGTTGGTCGTTGACCACATTGACCACGCCGCGCCGAGAGCACCACGCTGGTGGACGACGGCGAGGCCTAGGAAGGGGACGACGGGGAGCCGGGAAAGACGCGGCAGTGGAAGCCCGCGCGGAGAGGAGTACGAGGGTTCACTACTTCGGCTGCGGTGTGAGGCTGTCGTCGCCGCAGGGCCTGGCCAGCGGTGGGAATAGTAGGGGGCGGTGAGGCCTCCGCGGCAGCACAGCCGGCCACGTGAGGCAGGAGCATGCGGCACGACCGGCGCTGCTTTGGGCGGCTGGAGCAAGAACACCAGAGGTTGAAGAAGCACTACGGCCGTTGGATGGCCATCGTATGGTCACTGGAGCTAGAATCGTTCATATTGACTAAAGTTAACAAAGGCCCCCGTCCCAGTCAACTTAGTAAGCCCACAAGTCAGCCTCCTACCATGGTGGGTCCTAGCTAGAAGGGGGAGTATTTATTTTTTGTGCGTAATAAGGAGGCACTTCCGGTGGGTCCAAGCTGACAGCACGGGGAACGTTTTTTTCATGAAATACGCTGGCCCGTCCGGTGGGTCCCAGCAGCCAGGGGGCGTTTTTTCGCGAAATAAGGTGGCCCGTCCGGTGGGTCCCTGCTGTCAGGTGGAGGAATAATTATTTTGCGCGTAATAAGGAGGCACTTCCTTGCGGCCGCCTAGACCCAGCTGTCAGCCTCTCCACGTACAGTACTCTTCCGATGGAAGTCGGTTGTTGACCACGTTAACCACGCCGCGCCGAGAGCACCAGGGCGGTGGTCTGGACGACGACGAGGCCTAGGAACGGGACGACGCGGAGCCGGGGAAGACGCAGCAGTGGTAGCCCGCGCGGAGAGGAGTACGAGGGTTCACTGGTTCGGCTGCCGTCACCGCAGAATAACAGGGGGTGTGGGTGAGTAGAGGGATGGCCTGGCCAGCGGTGGGAGTAGTACGGGGCGGTGAGGCCTCCGCGGCATCACAGCCGGCCACGGGAGGTAGGAGAACGCGACACGACCGGCGCTGCTTTGGGCGGCTGGAGCAAGAAGACCAGAGGTTAAAGAAGCACTACGGCCATTGGATGGACATCGGACGATCACTGCAGCTAGAATCGTTTATATTGACTAAGTTGACAAAGGCCTTGGTACGCGTCAACTTAGTAGGCCCACAGCTCAGATTTGGCAGAGAACATATAGCCCATTTGCGATTTGTAAGAATGTACAACCCATTTTTTAATTCTAATGGAATTTACTACAGCCCATTTACGGGTTTGTTAAAAGTACAGCCCAACTTCTAGGTAGGACAACGATTAATAATTTCAAACAAACGCTCAAAACAGAATTCAAAAAAAATTCCCACATTTTAATGGGATCCGAAATATTTTTATCCGAAAATTCTAGTTAGGTTAAATATAATTTCAAAATAAAGTTGTCTCACGGTAAAATCCAATGAAATATTGCGCGCGCAACAAGTAATGAAATTAAAATTTCTAAATTCCAAAAATAATATATTTTTCAAACTAATTACGTGTTTGGTGCATAGTAATTGCCCAGTTATTATAATTACATCCCATTTATTATTTCTTAAAGTCCATTTTCTTATTAAGCCTAATGCATACCTCCTAGGAAACTTTGCAGCCCAGCGGGGCGGATAACAAGTTGACCCGGATATTGTGTACAACTGTCGGCCCAGTTGCATTGCTGATGTTGAAAAAAAGGCCTATGTAGTACAGTACAACCTAACATGGTTACTCGGCCCACATTCAGGGACGCCGGAAAGGCCCAAACAAGGCTTCTGTACAACTTTTTGAAGTTACTGAGCTCAATTAATAACTTAAGAAAAAAGTTAGATTATAGTGGAACCTAATTAAAAGCTGTCACGAGCAAATAAATAATTCAACGGGTCCCACTTGTGCGTGTGCGCGTGTGTGTGTGCGCGCGTGCGTGTGTGTGTGTGTGTGTGTGAGAGAGAGAGAGAGAGAGAGAGAGAGAGAGACCCATCGGTCGATGCTCGTAAATACATCTTTCAGCCATATGCATTGCTGATGCTCAGTAAAATCTTATATAGTTGACACAATCATATAGAACATCATAGCACACTGAACTTGCATACAAAAATTTCACGCAGGCGGCACAATCAGGATGGAAGCAGTGGATCGCTACGGGAAGGGCTATGTTGAAACCAACGAAGTCGTACATAACGGTTCATCGTCTTTATAAATGACGGGGAAATATCTTGAATGTTGTGCAAAGAAAACAGACAGAAAACACAATAAGTTCAGCTAGCACATTAAGTTGACGTACAACCCTTTCTAAAAAAATTCAGGTACAAAATTAGAACACGTCACAATCAAATGTACTGGCATATCAGTGCTTCAGACCCATAGCTCGGATTTAACTAGTACTATCTGACAAGATTCAGTTGTTACCTCAAATTAAAGCACATCCAGGCAGCCAGCCCTGCCTCTTCTCCCAAAGAAGCAGTGGCCTCCGCCGCGTGATGGAGTAGGCCCTATGCCATCCATCGTTCCGAGCAACACGGGGAAAGTCTGACGTTGACTCCCGTAATGGACGTCGTCGACGGACCCTGGCACCAGCGGGGGCGGCAGGACTTCGATTGATGGATTGACCACTTCTTCAACATGCACGAACACTTGATACAGGTCCCTAATGTGGTCCATGGCGGCCTTGGTGGCGACGAATAGTACAACCCCGGTTCCTGCACTGGTATCTCAACACCAATCACCTTCGGTATGGTGGACGGCTTCTTCATCCATGCCATAACCGTCAGAGCCCAGCTGTCTGGAGGAACAAACATACTTACGAGTTCACCTCCAAGGTCGTTGATAAGCTCGTTCATGGACTCGATGTTCCAAGCACGTCGAGGTATGCCGTGGAAGGTAAGCTTTGTTAAAAACTCAAGATCAGAGGGCATGGAGCCCCATCCTTGGTGCCACCGATCAAAGCTCACCAGCGCGCCATTGTAGAACAAACGCCGGGAAGATTCGAACACACGACTGCAGTCGAAAGTTGTTCGGAACCTGACGAAGAAATTTGCCGGTGGCGAACAGACTTCGACGATCAAGTCACTTATTTGGATGCTGTGCGCAATGCCAAGAGCTTTGACAAGGTCGTCCAGCGAGACGGGAGGTCGGTCGCCGTTGATGGTTACCATTAGCACTTTGCCGGCAAACTGGTCGTCAAGCGCCGCCATGCCACTATTGAGCGACAGCATGCAGCGACAAAAGGCAGGACGGACCTTAGGATCTCCGGCTCAGAGATCCACGTTGACGGGCGACATGATAGTGCGCTTGAGTACAGGGAGTACAGGAGGGGGATTTGGGGGAACTGGAGTAGGAATCGAGATTCCAGAGGTGGGGGAGGGGCGGGAGACTGGGGATGAAAAGGTAGCATGAATTTCGAGCACGCGCCAATATGCTCTCGGCGTGCAAGCGCACGAAAACACCGGTGGCGCCCACATGTCGGCCTAAGAGTCCTTATTCTTTCTTTTTTGGAGAGCCCGGCCTTTTTTTCCAGGATCTTTTGAGAGCCCGGGCCGAGAGTCATAATTGACCTGTTTGGCATTGTGTTACTACTCGGCCCATATTCAACGACACCTCACTGGCCCAAACAAGTGTACATCATCGAAAAGACAGTGAGCTCAAATTATATAACTTGAAAAAAGGAGATATACTCTGAACACTGGAGAATGGTGATGCCCTCATTTAGCCCACCAGTAGTTCGAGACAATAAACAGTTCGAAACAACGATATATACAACATTCAAACACTGACTAGTGACTACTACTGACATAAACAGCAAGACATGATAGTTCATAAGAAGTCTTGCTACACCACCAAAACGTACCCATCTGCAGCGCTCAGACTCTCGTGATCCAGACGAGAATGACATTCTAAACAGAAGCAACTATTACATAGAAAGAGTGACATAGACGAGGATGACCAAATGACAAGGAATATGCATAACAAAAGAAAGAACTACCCATCCAGAACCAGCAGCAAAGGCAACAAAGTCATTCAAAGAGATGATCAAACACCATCATAATTTGCAGCCCCGCTTCAGCGACCAGTGATCCGGAGACACCAGTACTCCACCCTTTCGATGCAATAGCCCAATTACCTATCAACCTGAAGGCTTGAACCACATCACTACCTGTCGTAATTGAGACATCCAAGGATCAAAGTTAATCCGGATGCCTTTGTCATTCTCACCTTCTTTTGGTTGCAGGCTGTATCGTTGACAATCAGGGGAGTATGCTCCCGAACTCATAGGGCTCGCCATGTAGACACAGTTTTCCATAGCAAACAGAGCCTCTCTGCCATCAAGGTCCTTGCCAACGGTGATCCCCTGGTTAATCGGATAATTGAGTCCGAGAAACAGAGAGTGTGAACCAAGGCTGTTTACCCGCCTCCAACTAAAAAATCCTAAAGGCCCCAACAAGCTGGTATCCTGCTCATAGACGTAACAGCCACTGTCCGGATACTCACGTATTACACGGTGCTTGTATATAGTGGGGTTTTTGCAATATAACTTTTCCGGCTCATGTGTCTGAATGATCATCAGTCTTTTGCCGTCATCTGATCGAGCGAGGAACCAGTTGTGCTTCCCTATTTTTGGCAAAGGTGGTGTAATTACAAAGGGCAGTAACTGTAGGGACACTGCATCATATCAAAAAGGACAGGCATTGTTAATGTAAGATCAACATTGTTCAGAGTATGAGTAGGATAATGCAAGAAACAACATTGATATGTCCCTGTTGGAACTGGGAGGAAAATACAGGGAAATGTATACTGGGTTCGAAAATATAGAAGTGCCATGCATGGTTATACTCATGTTATCTCGCAATCGATTCTTCACAGGAAACTACCATGTCATGCATGTTATGTAATCATGTTCTGTCCTCACAAACAAATTCTTGAAGGTAACTAACAGACCATGCATTGTTATATACTCGTGTTCTGTGGGCAAAATTTTTGTGAGGATATTATTCTAGTCATTGATTGCTGAAGGGCGAATATAGGTATGTACACATGGTAAGCATTGCAGGATTTCACTACTTCCAAATATAGAGTTCTCCATATGCACATTTACTTCCCTAATGTATGGTTAGATGAAACCAACAGTGTGGTGCATGTTTCTACATCATGAAAATGAGGAAACTAACATGGCCATTGATACACACTCTTATTTAGTAGTAGTATATAGATTACTGTAAAATAAGGATAATATCCATATATTCCTAACCGTTTGATTATTCAAGGTACAAATTGGCTGTAATGACATGGTCACAATCGCATGAATTAACTCATTCCAAATATAGCTGAATTACGGCGTCTCTAATATATTGCCATAGTTCTACTCAAATTCTGCTCAAACAGGGATATGCCAATCATCAAAAAAAGTTCAAAAGTGTCATGGCGTCATCATTAACATGAGATGGAAACAACTTACACGCGCCGTCCCAGCAATATGTGGTGCCATCTGCTTTGTCGATCGCGTAGATGATGCCATTGTGTTCAATAGCATCACAGAAGTGTGTATCAGTTTTGACGATGATCCACTGTGAGCCGAGTTGTCTCTAGCTAAAAAAGGCACCGACGTAAAGATAGGCGAGTCCGCGGTCGAACAAGGCAATTAGCTTGAAGTCTGCGTAATTCGCATGTCGTGTGGGTACTTGGCAGATTACAATGTTCTGTAAAATAAGGTCCGTCCAACTGACGTAGTAATCTAGATGACTTGGACCGTGATGGTAATACTCTATATAATCCAACGGAGGAAGGATAATCTCATGGGAGGTCTGGAAGTTCACGAGCACCAACTTTTTACCGTCTTCTCTGAAGGCAGCCATCCAGTGGGAGTTCATGCCGACCCAGTACATACCAGCCAAGAAGTTTCAGGCGATGGTGATCGGATCGATGTCGAGGGAAATGATGTACGGCGACACACTACATACCTGCAAAGAAGTTTCAGCTAATGGAGATCGGATTGAAGTCGAGGGGCATCATGCACGCCTCCGTATCATGGTGAGCCAATCTCGCAAGACCAGATAACAGCAAGTAGGGTGTCTTGAAAAGCTTAGGCCTCGCTTCGATGATGGCCATCTGCATGTCCCTCGAGCATGCAGCCAGCCGCAGGGCGGTCAACATATCCATACACGAACAACAGAGGTCGAGGATGTCACTGGGGAGATTGCTCCAATCGCGGCTCATATGGATGTTGCGCGGTTCGCGTTCGGCCATGGTGGAGTTTGGAAGGGGGCTTGATTTACAGGGGAGAAGGATGTCGGTGCTAGAGCGGCTAGCGAGGGAATAGTGGTACTGGGGGAGGCGAGTGAGGCAACGGTACACGGGGGCACAATGAGATGGAGACGGAGACGGAGACAGAGAAGGAGATGGAGATGGAGTGGTGCTATGGGAGCGGAGAGGGAGACGAGGCGAGGCGCCAATGTGCTGTACAGTGGCGGTGACAGACTGCACAGTGCACAGGGTGAGGCTGACTTTGGTAACCCGAATACGCCGCCTCACCTGGACTAGTGTCAGGCGTAGGGTGTTGTCACTTCACTGTGAGGACCGGATGAATAGTATTTTGACCATCAAGTGTACCACAGTTGTACTACTACTACTACTAGTAGGAACATGAGTACTCCAGTATTGTATAGCAGAAATAGGTCTCCGGTGCTAGCATGCCTGTTCACTTCATCATTCAGGTATCATCCATATTGCGAGCAGAACCAAATTCTCGTGCATGCCCAATCGACGCCCTGCCGCGATGCATGCAGTGGTCGTTCTGGTGCATCAATGACGGCATGCAGATCGTTCCACACTTGAGAAGAGGAAAAGTGGAAAGGTAGAACGCGGCAGCAGAGGAAGAGAACGCTGGCTAACGAGGCTGGGAGGGGATCGAGCAGGAAGTTAATGCTCCACGCCTAAATGTTTTGGGAAAACCTGATTTTCATAAGGTGACCTATACTCACCTAAACGGAGGGAGTATTCCTTAACCAGAGAATGTTGTGTCTCCCACTCACAGGCTCAAAAAAAAAGCCATGACACATTTTTTTATCTGTTTGCATAGGTCCCACCTATCAGGAAGGATGGGCACGTACACGAACAGGTACGACTCCTCAGTCTACCTGCATAGCATTTTCGTTTAGTCTACCTAGCCGTCTAATCAACTGCCTGCACGCCACTTCTCCCATTTACTTCTCCATCGGGAACCGATTCGCCTCGGCTTCTTCACCTCCCCTTCGTCTTCATTTGCATCCAAACCCCACTGTGTTCACATTGTTTTAATCTCTTTAAATAATCATCTACTGCTTCAGTTAGACTAGCCATCTAATCCTAATTCTCCAAACCATAGCCTTCCGTTCCAGCGGTTCCAAATGGCGAAAGAGATCGAGATGCAGGTTTTTCGCGTCCAACATGTCCTCGTCAAAGGCTCGATGCGCATAGTTGCCACCGTCACCGTCAACCCAAGGGTTGTTCGGCAGTGGATCAACAATGTATCCAACTCCCTCGAAAAGGTAGAGACGAGGGTCATTGGTCTCGACGCAGAGTACATGGAGCGTGCCCCTGGGAAGATCCAGCGCGCCGTCGTCCTTCAGCTGTGCCTCGAAGATGATGTTTTGGTGTACCACATCATACACTCGCCCTCCATACCAGGTGAGCTTCACGATTTCTTGTCTCGGGAGGACGTATACTTCTGTGGGGCAGCCATCGAAGGGGACAAACAGAAGCTGGAGCCGTACAACCTTGATTTGAAAAGCATCGTTGACCTACAAACCAGAATCAAAATTCCTGTAGAAGATTGTGCTAAACAGACACCATCCCTATTCGACGTAGCAAATTTTGTGCTCGGTACAAATCTTCAGAAGGGTGATGAGACGGTAGCATTAAGGTCGTCTGGATGGGAGAATTATCCCTTGACGTACGAGCGGATAAAATATGCTGCCCTCGAAACCCGTGTGAGTTTCGAGATAGCTGCAAGGTCTAGAGAGCTTGTTGCGAAGCCGTCTCCCATAGAGAAGAAGAAGAAGAAGAAGAAGAAGAAGAAGAAGAAGAAGAAGAAGAAGAAGAAGAAGAAGAAGAAGAAGAAGAAGAAGAAGAACAAAACGCTGCACCAGCAGGAGGGCATTATGGATGGATGAACTATTTCCTCTCTTGTAAAAAAACTTATTCCCTCTCGGTGTACATTGATATAGATGGACTATTTCGATGGTGTGCATGTCTTTGGAACAGAGTAGTAGCGTGGGTCCGCTTGACTATAAGGAACTATTTATCCGCATATATAGCTTTCTCTGCTACTCCTTCCAGTGATCGGTATACAGTGCATGTGTCCGTAGACATGACAGCTTGTCCATGGAAGTTCAACTATGACGACCATCATGTTTCATCTCGCGATTCCCACGACGCCTCTCCAACCCACGGCACCACGCCCCCCCGACGTGCACCTCACCCCTCTCGGCCGCACCGCCCCTCTGCCTTTGTGTGCATGACATGTGGGCCACCTAAAATGCGGCGAGCATCAAGTTTCTACCACAGCCACCCGTGATTCCCACGACGCCGCTCGAATCCATGAAACCACACGTCCCCGGACCTGCGGCTCACCCCTCTTGGCCCCACTGCCCCTCTGCCTTCGGGAGCATTACATGTGGACCAGTCACCTATCGGGTCCACATGTTATTGACTCAAAGGTAGGTGTAGTAAGGCGCTGAAGCTCAGTCCCGATGGCCCTAAGAGGGAAATGTAACTCCTGCGCCAGGGCTTGTGGTGCTCCTGCAGCACGAACTCGTGCCAAACTCGAGATTTGTTTCTTTACTATACATGCACGCAACAATTTAATGGACATTGTAATCTCAACATGTGATGGGGAGCTCTAAATTTGAATTTGAAACTTATAAAACGAAAAGATTCAAAACAAATAAACTGGGAGAGAGGGAGTATATCATAGGATGTGTCCCATACAAAATAAGTCCCCTGGTTTGTCACCACGAAGATGCGGTTAGAAAGGAGCACAGCATCTTCCTACTCGTACGGCAACAAATCGGCCGCAGACAACATGGTCCACCTTTGACCAACAAGTGCAAGGTTCGTGCTATCTTTTATTCAATCTCACCGTGGTTCCATCGTACCAATTCATGCGGTGGCCCGTTGCATGGCTGATCCCAATGTTGGACAAAGGTTCTACGGGAATGGTGTCACCGTTGTAAATGTTGTGCAAATTGATGTTGGTACCCTCCCGTACATATGCAAGCCAATCTCCACTCGCACCGAGCCTAGCCTGTGAAACAGTGGGCAGGGGGAGAATTAGGAAATGGACACGGAAGTAGTCTTTAGAATGCATTTACTACGTGATCAAACTCATCTTACCTGCTCATCGGAGGAAATCCGAGTGCCCCTCGATGTCGGCATCTCAAGGGGCGTCAACTTGCAACTACGGCCACGCCGCGCTGGAGAGACCACCAAGGAAACATCCTCGTGCGTTCCACAGAACATCAAGATGCATTTGTATGAGTAGTTTATCTTGTGAGAGAAAAGGATGAACGAGGGAAGGCCTCTAGAGATAGAGATGGACACTACTACTACCAATGTGCTGGCCCGTGCGTTGCAATGGATCCAAACTAGTAGAATAATACTTGTTCACGTGCTTGAAATATAAACACTCTAGTTTTGATATACATGTGTCAACAGACACGACAGCTTGTCCATGGAAGTTGAACCACGGCGACCATCACGTTTCATGTTTCTACCACTGCCACACCCACATGCGATTCCCACGACGCCACTCCAACCCACGGCACGACGTCCCCCGACGTGGACATGGATCCTCTGACGTGGCTATCACTGCCTTGCCCTGCCTTTCCTTAGCTGACAGGTGGGACCCACTCTTATGGGTCCCACATGTCAGTGACAGAATGGTAGGATTGTTCGTGCCCCTCATCCCTCTCGGCCCCACCGCTCCTATGCCTTTGTGTGCATGACATGCGGGCCAGCTGAATTGCGGCGACCATCAACTTTCTACCATAGACACACCCGATTGGACGTGGTTTGCCTGCTCCGCTGCTGTGCTCCGATCCGTACTCCCACACCATCGAATTTTCATCCAGCGACTGTGACACATTTCGTCCCGGGCATCAATCCTCAGGTGGAGTACTTATGTAATACATGTAGTACCCGTCGGAGTGGCCATCTACGCCTCGTAACGCCCCGACGCCCAGCTGTGGTACCCTCGCCACGGCCATGCCACCACCGGCCGGTTCATCTCGAACGAGTGAGTCGCGAACCACGCCACCACCATGAGAATGACATGTGGGCCAGCCGCATTTAAGGCCCACATGCCATTGACTCATAGGCCAGGCACTAAGCCACTGAAGTTCGGTCTCGTGGGCCCCGAGAGGAAAATGTAACTCCTGCGGCAGGCCTTGTGGTGCTCCCGCAGTACGAGCTCGTGCAAAAACTGGAATTTGTTTCTTACTACTACTAGTACTAGTAGGAAGGTACACGTGCATTGCACACATGAGATTCTGGTGGTTTGTGCATTATGCTTCTACATGTGGAGTTTTCTGGATTCTAACATGTGGCAAAATTTGGTGGAATGTAAGGTTAGGCAAGTTTGATTAACTTAGGTGAGTGTTTGGTTCAAGCCATACCTTAGGCAAGCCACACTGGCCCCACATGACATACACACACAAAATGTGGCAAGATTCCCTTAGGCTTGCCAACTTGTGGCAAAATTTGGTGGAATGTAAGGTTAGGCAAGTTTGATTAACTTAGGTGAGTGTTTGGTTCAAGCCACACCTTAGGCAAGCCACACTGGCCCCACAGGACATACACACAAAAATGTGGCAAGATTCCCTTAGGCTTGCCAACTTGTGGCAAAATTTGGTGGAATGTAAGGTTAGGCAAGTTTGATTAACTTAGGTGAGTGTTTGGTTCTAGCCACGCCTTAGGCAAGCCACACTGGCCCCACATGACATACACACAAAAAATGTGGCAAGATTCCCTTAGGCTTGCCAACTTATGGCAAAATTTGGTGGAATGTAAGGTTAGGCAAGTTTGATTAACTTAGGTGAGTGTTTGGTTCAAGCCACACCTTAGGCAAGACACACTGGCCCCACATGACATACACACAAAAAATGTGGAAAGATTCCCTTAGGCTTGCCAAGTTGTGGCTCTCATTTTGAAGAACTTATTAATAACTTTGCCAGAGCTTAGTTGTGGCAAAGTTAGTCATGAATTAAGTTCAACCAGGGAGTCTTCTAGATTATACATGTGGCAGAATCTGGTGGATGATATCCAATGGCCAGTAGTGCTCGGATTTTCCATCTTTGTACCGTCGGATTGGCTTCATCCAACGACCAACTATCAAAGTTTTTCACACACTATATAGGGGGTATATATATAGATGTGCCGGTCCGTTGCAATGGATCCAAAGTATATCTATTTAGTGGAGTGCACTCTAAACACATTATCTATTTATTATTCTCTAACCTTCCGTAGCCATGCAACCAAGCAACATAAGCTTCATGGGTGCCCCCCACATCATATTATTCATACTACGTTGATTGAAAAAAAGATAAATCACCCAAAACAAGATCTTCCCGTTTTTTGTTCCTACGATGTTGTGCCGTGCACGTATCTACTAGTTGTATAGTGGTAGTACTAGTAATATAATAGTATTAGGAGTACAAACTTGGTAGGAGTGCTAGTAATACGAAATGCTCCTACTCTATCAACGAGCCCCGTCTGACACAAAATTTCTTGGCTTCCGTGCTACAGCTAGATCTTCCCATTGTTTCTGTTTTCCAACCCGGCGGTGGGCGGGGTGTCGGTTTGCCCAATGGGCGGTCCCACATGAAAGTGAAAATGCTAGGCACAGGGGCGGAGCTACGTGAGGGCCAACACGTCCCCTGGCCCGCCCAACCTAGCAGGATTTTCGTAGTTGTACATCCAGTTTTGAGGCATGGAACGTCAACGCAAGGGTAATTTCTATAGCCTGGCTAGACTGGCACGCCCAACGTTTTGCTTCAAGCTCCGCCACTGCTAGGCAACACGCCTTCCCTAAGCTATGTGTCGTGCCAGACGGGCCGTGTTGTACTCCCGATTCCTGGGCGTGTGGGGGTGCGATGCGAACGTGGCAGGCCTTTTCCTTTTACTAGCAATGTGCCCGTGCGTTGCGACGGATCCAAAGTAGTAGAATAGTAGTATTTGTTCACAAACTTGAAAGAAATCACTATTGTTTTGATATACTCCTAATATATTACTCCCTCCGTATCTAAATGTTTGTCTTTTTTGAGATTTCAAATGGACTATCACATACGGATTATATAGACATATTCTAGTGTTTCTGGCAAGATGCCCGCGTGTTGCACGAAGTTGAGGGAAAGGTAAGCACAACTTATAAATTGACGGATGGAGTACTAGTTACAGTGATGCATATAATTAAGCAAAGGGATCGCACATGTCGGTATTGACTGGAACAAGAATGCAACAACACAATAAGAATTAAGGCCACGATGATGCGATCGCAATGGTGGTTACAAAAGGCAAGAAGAAAGATGGATCCACGAACGTACGACCTCCTCCTCAACTTAGTGCGCCGGGCCACCGTCCGGCGGCTAAGGAGCGGCGGCTTTTGTGGCGAGGTCGAGGTGCTTCACAACAAAGGCATCCAAGGCTTCCAGCCGGTTGAGGAAGGCCAACATCATAGCGTCCTCACTGGCCTTGTAGATACCTATGTACACGATTTGCTCGTACGCGTGGATGTGTAGGTCGACGAATTCTTGCAGGGCGAGGCGCCTCGCAGCGAGCGTGACCTCCAGGTGGACATTCTTCGTGGCGTCGGCGAGCAGTCGCAGGGCCACCAGTGCTTGAAAGAGGTTCCGGCCATGGAGGCCGATTAGGGCGGCAGGCAATGAGGAGCCCGGGCGCGCGGGCTGGAGGAGTATGGCGATGTCGTCCACGAGCTTCTTGAGGATGGTGAACTTGTTGCTGGTGGCAACGATCGTCTGGTCCAACTGAGAGTCGTAGTTGGCGTCGACGGCGGCCATCCACCAGCCGGTCTCCAACACCGTCTGGAGACAATCCTCGGTGCCATGCCGCAGGCCGGCGTCGTGGACCATCTGGCGCAGCCGCTGGCCGCTCACGCGTATCGCCGCCATGGGTCTGGAGCAAGCTCTTTTGCGCTTAGTGTAGGTGCTTAGGCAAGTGCTTAGGTGCGTATGATGTGGTAGATGCATTGGAATGGAGGAGGGGCGCCTTTATATGAGGGAAATGAGAGCAAGCTGCGTTGCATTCACATCGTGCAGCCTCTTTTCCCGGACCTCCTCCCATTACTTCCCTTATGCATTAATTGAAGGATGATGCATTGGTCGTTCAACATATCGGGAACCGCTACTCCCTCCCTCGTCTGCATTAAAGGCGTATCGGGAACTGCGTCGCCCGCTGTCAAATCGAATACTCCCTCCGTCTAGGTGAGTATTATAAGTCATCTTACGAAAACCAAATACTAGTAAGACTAGCCACCGTGGGAGTAACTTCAGCAGTAACATCGAGTCCAACTCAGCAAATTTGCTTATGTGGCTAGTTACTGTAACATCACATGTCCCAATGCAATATGAGTCTATAACCTAATAAATGAAGCTTTGCATGTTACCACACTTATGTTACTACTACCTCTGTCCGGGTTTATTGGTCCCCATTGTATTTCGTGCCAAATTTTGACCATAGATTAAACTAAGAAAATGTTCACCCATGTCACCAAACATTATATTTTTCAAAACTATGTGCAAAGACGAATCCAATTAGATAATTTTTCTTGACATGCATTAACATTTTGTTAGTTAAATCTTTAGTCAAAATTTGGCACAAACTATAAAAGGGACCTATAAACTATAAAAGTTCACGAGCGCTCTCTATATGTACCACCATTTTTTTAATTTCAAGTTTTGCTCCATGGCGCAATCCATTGATACTACAACTGTACAAAAGTGGAGTATATACATTTTTAAAAGGCTAGAGGGCGGGGCAGTCTAGCTCGGTCGGTTTCACGAGAGGCAAGGGCCTTTGTGATTTGACGGCTCATTAATGCTCTCAAATCGAATAGTACTGCACCGCCCGCTGCACGCCCGGCGCCTCCATTAAACCCCTCCGTTAAACCCGCATGCAAACCGAGAATCCTACTCCGTCCACACGTTCGTTCATGAGCGGGCTGGAATTAAACGCAACACCGGCCGAGCTCCTACCGTCCGCCCTCAGTATAAACGAGGCCAGACGCCATCCAAGCTCCTACCGTCCGCCCTCTATTTACACGAGGCCATCTCCTCCTTCACCATTTTCTCCACCCTTCCGATGGCTTCCGATGAGCCGTTCTCCGGCATATTGACCGGCTGGGTGGCCCGCTGTCGGTGTCAAAACCGGCGGATCTCTGGTAGGGGGTCCCGAACTGTGCGTCTAGGCGGATGGTAACAGGAGACAAAGGACACGATGTTTTTACCCAAGTTCGGGCCCTCTCGATGGAGGTAAAACCCTATCCTGCTTGATTGATATTGATGATATGGGTAGTACAAGAGTGGATCTACCACGAGATCAAGGAGGCTAAACCCTAGAAGCTAGCCTATGGTATGATTGTTGTTGTGTCCTATGGACTAAAACCCTCCAGTTTATATAGAAACTGGAGAGGGCTAGGTTTACACAGAGTCGGTTACAATGGTAGGAGATCTACATATCCGTATCGCCAAGCTTGCCTTCCACGCCAAGGAAAGTCCCATCCGGACACGGGACGAAGTCTTCAATCTTGTATCTTCATAGTCTTGGAGTCCGGCCGATGATGATAGTTCGGCTATCCGGACACCCCCTAGTCCAGGACTCCCTCAGTAGCCCCTGAACCAGGCTTCAATGACGACGAGTCCGGCGCGCATATTGTCTTCGGCATTGCAAGGCGGGTTCCTCCTCCGAATAATTCATAGAAGATTGTGAACACCCGGATAGTGCCCGGCTCTATAAAATAAATTCCACATACCACCGTAGAGAGAATAATATTTACACAAGTTCAATCTGCTGACGTATTTTGTGGCATGACGTCACACCACAACCAAGGCTTTACTCGAATCGTTTTTATCATACCACCTCAGAGCGTTTAGCGAAGCGGTTTTCTTGGCACGTCTTGTCGAAGCAGAGATCGTGTTCCCCTTATTCTGGGATTCCCATCAATACGGATCGTGTCTCACCTCCGTCGGGGTTTAGGCTTCCCGATGGATCCCTTTGTGAGAGGGCTCATGTTTTACTATGGGCTGGAATTCCATGACTTGGCTCTGGAGTCCATCCTCCGTATCTCATCATTTATTGTCATCTGTGAAGCCTTCCTCCGCACTACCCCTCACTTCGGTTTGTGGCTCAAAACCTTCAACATGGAGCCAAAGATGATTGAGGGGCGTCAGGCAGAGTGCGGAGGGGTGGTTATAAGCAAGAGGGCCGATGCTCCATGGCCCGAGGGCTCT
Organism: Triticum dicoccoides; assembly: GCF_002162155.2. Classification (NCBI taxonomy): domain Eukaryota; kingdom Viridiplantae; phylum Streptophyta; class Magnoliopsida; order Poales; family Poaceae; genus Triticum; species Triticum dicoccoides. The sequence continues at coordinate 235,761,225 of NC_041389.1, forward strand.
TTTCAAGAGGAGCTCGGCTTGTGGCAACAGGAGTGGTTCTACATCACCACTCCCAGGGGCAGCAGGCAGGTGCCTCCACCCGCTTTTCGCTCGGGCCCTCCAAGAGGGCTTGACTGGGGGCTGTCCAAGGACGTACCAATATTGCAGGGCTGGATTCGAGACCTCCAAGAGAGGGAGATCAATCTGGTCGTAGTGACGCAGGTTATGCTGATTCGGCGCCTTCTGCCCTGCAAACGCCGCCCCCTCCGTCTGTGGGAATTCAATCCGGAGGGACCTCGAGCTCTTCAACACTTCATGGGTACGACACCCGTGGAGATGTATAAACTGTTCTTCGGATCACAAGAGATGTGTCCGGACTTGACCGAGGATGCCGGCCTAAGCTGCAAACGCCCGAATACTCAAGGAAGTAGCCCTGTGTCCGGACATATCATCCATTTATTTATCATGGATTTTCCTTCTAACCAGCTATCCCTTGGACAGGAGTGGATAGCGCCAGCAAAACTGATACGGTGTCCGGCCCCCCTCCTTGAGACCACGCCGGATCCCGTGTTAGTCAAGATGCTGGAGGTTGCGCCTTCAGAAGAGGGCAAAGGGGAAAACAGAAAAACTACTGCCTCCACTAAGGAGGCTTTCAAGAAAGGGGGGATCGAGAATCCCTCCTTCCAGGGGGAGAAGAGGACCGCTTCCGAAGATCCGGAGGCTAAGGCCTCAAAGCGGGGGAAGAAATCTTCACCAGAGGGTCCTGCGCCAGGAGAAGCCCCGGGCGCACTATCTCCCCAAAGGAATCAGCCCTCCAGCAAGCCGTAAGTACAAAAATGGGAGTTTTGTAATAAGGGACATCCCTATTTTTATTTCTGAGGATAACCGAAGTTTTTACCTTGTAGTTTGGGTCTCAACCCTTCTCAGCAGAGCTCATCCTCGGGGGACCTTCGTCCGGAGATGATGGAGAGCGAAACGCCTGCATCTGCCGCCCCGTCAGGCGGGGCGGACGACCCTGAGGTGTCATCGCGGAGGGTCTCCCCGAGTCCGGCGGGGCCAGAGAGTGCGGCACCCACTGGTGTGCGGCCGGGGGAGCTGAAGGATTTGCTCGAGAGGGCGTCTATCTCAGAAGATCACCGTACATTAATGAGTATGGTGATTGAGAGGATTTCATCCGCTGAGAGCGGGTTGCATGAGGCCGTCAGAAGTTTACTGACGGGGTTTGAGGTACCTAAAAATGACATACCTTTTGACAGTTTTGCACATAGAGTGCGCCCTGTATAGATAGTAGCCCCTGAGACTCGGTATGTTGTCAGAATTGACAGCGTGCCGAGGATCATAATCTCAGTTTTAATATGTCGCCATTCCTTTTCAGGGGGTGCAGCGTTAGGTGGCCAGCCGGACTGATAGGGTTGCCAAACTGAAGCGGCAACTGGATGTTGCGGATGCGGACATCGCGCTGGTCAATAGGTGACTTGACGAGTCACAAGGTGAGTGGTTTCTCCGTGGTCACCTGGTAAGGGAGCTGATGCCCACGCCTTACAACATGTATGCTTTATGCAGATGGCGCCGCTGCTATGGACGGCCTTCAGGCAGAGCTTGCTCGAGCCAAGGAGCAGGCCAGAAGGAGTGATGCGGCTGCCTCGAAGGCGGACGAAGAGCTAGAAGCTGAAAAGGCTGCTCACTACCGAAGCAGGGAGGAGATGGCCGGAATGGCCGTAAAGCTGAAGGATGCTACCGACCGCTATGAGGTTCTTGAAAGAGAACACCGAGCGGGGCAAGAGGACCTGAAGAAGGCCACCGCCGAAGCCAAGGATGCCCGTTCTGCAATGAGGGCTATAAAGGAGGAGTTGCGTCAGGCCGGAGACATTGCGGATGGAAAGCCCTTCCTGCTGCGTAGGAGGTTCACGGATCAAAAGTATGATCAGTTAGGCCAGTTGTGGGGTGAGGAGGATCCTTATCTGAATTTGGCGGCGAGTGCGGCGGACGCGGTCGTGCACTTCCGGAGCCAAAAGGATCATGAAATGGAAGAGCTTTTTTGGTCTCAATTCCATAGTCCGGAGCGTCCACTTCCATTAACCGATCGGTTGGCTGAGTGGGTTGAGCTGAATAGGTTGTCCGGACTTGCCATGAAGGATGTCGTGGCTCATCTGTGGCCGGAAAGGCCCAAGCCGAAGACTTATTTTGGCTTAGTCCAGCAATTCCTTGATGCGGTGTCGCATATCAAGGCGATGAAGCGGTCGGCATGCATAGAGGGTGCACGGATGGCTCTCGCCCGTGTCAAAACATGCTGGGCAGAGATGGATGCCACTGATGTTGCATCCCGGGATTCGGACAGAAGGCGATTAGCCGCCGAGCACTATTTTGAGGAAGTCCTGCAGGGCGCTCGTTTAATAGAGCCGCAGTGCTCGAAAAATGTTATGTTCAAATGACATGTATGATTTGTAAAACCATATTTATAATATAAGTGCTTTTTATACTTGTGCGTTCAAGTATTAAAATATCTCCTGTGCGGCCGTTAATGTATATGTGTATATAACCTGAAAGATGGCAGTCTTCGGCTTCAGCCCCCACGCACATGGTGCGGGGGTGTTTGCAAAAGAGCGCATTTTCACACTTAATCCAACGTCTTGGTCCTGTGAAGGAGGTGGTAGCGTAGCAAACTAGGCAACCGGACTATAATGCTTCATCACTTTCACTTAGCCATAGGAGTTCGAAGGTGGGGCTACGATATAGCCCCTAGGGGCTACGATATAGCCCCTAGGGGCACCGCGCTCTCCGAATTCGGGGCGCGTATGTGCGGTCCTTCGTCAAAGCGGAGGAATTCTAGACATTCCGGTAGTCGATCGAGTGGTTGACCAGTCTGTCGCTATATCATGACAGTCAGTTTTTGGCTTTCTCTACTGAGGTGACGTCAGGCCGAACCGGGGCACAATCGCAGTAGTTCTCCTGGTGCCGCGTTAGCCGATGATACGGAACGTAAGGCAGCAAAACACAGGAGCCGGGCAAACCCAACATTTGACCAAAGACATGATTCGGAGCTGATGCATATAAGGCCTAACTCGAGACGCCAAACACTCCCTAAGGTATTCGGTCTTTATGAAAACGGGCAGAACGATGCCCTAAGCCCCTACTATCCGGGTACGCGTGAAATCTTCTGACGCGGCCGATGCCAAAACGCCAGCCTCCTCCTTGGTTATGGTAAGAAACCGGGGGATGTGTATCAACAAGAGACAGTAAAAAAGGTTTACGCAAGGTCTTAATCTGAAAAGAATCCTTGCAACAGGTCACTGCTGCACGTCCGCGCCTGTGTCTCCGTTGTGTCGTATCCTGGACGGGTGTAGCACGTTGTTCATCTGTAAAAGAGAAGAACTTGGTTGGAAAAAGGATCGTGCGGAAAATGTATTTAAAACCAAGTATGATTTAAGAAATGAATAAAATTGAGCTTTATTGGCTCACATTCTTCGTTCGTGCAGCCCCTTGTAAAGGGGTACGCGGCTAGGAAGCCCCTTGTTTATTGATATCGAACTCGCCTAACCGTGTTCGGGGTATGAATGACCAGTTTTAGGGGCTTTGATCTGCAAGGCCGGATTAGTGTGTGGCTGTCAAGGCAGTCTCACGTTCTTCCGCGGTCAGGGAACACTTGAAGTTTCCCTTCAATGAGATGATACCGCGTGGACCGGGCATTTTAAGTGTGAAAGACGCGTAATGCGGTATTGCATTAAAGCGGGCAAAAGCTTTGCGTCCCAATAGTGCTTGATGTCTACTTTTAAATGGGGCGATATGAAAGATTAGCTTTTCGCGGCGGAAGTTGTCGGATGAACCGAACACAACTTCTAGTAGTAAGGAGCCCGTGCAATTGGCATAAGGGCCTGGCGTCACTCCTTTAAAGGAAGTGCTGCTATGGCGAATTTTGGTAGGGTCTATCCCCATTCTGCGGATGGTGTCCTGGTATAGCAGGTTTATATCACTGCCGCCATCCATTAGGACTTGTGTGAATTGTAGTCTGTCGATTATGGGATCCAATATCAAAGCAGTCCCTCCTACGTTTCGAATACTTCTGGAGTAATCCTGATGGTCAAAAGTAATTGGTTTTGACATCCAATTTCGGGACTCCGCTGGGGTGGACCGTGCGGCGTGTGATTTGGTAGGTGCCGCACTATTTTTCCTTGTTATCGCATGAAGTGAGTTCACTGTTTTGACTTCTAGTGGGAAAGTCTTCTGTTTTCCGGCACACTGCTTGTGGGGCTCGTCATCGTCTTCGCTTGGTGTGTCGAGCCCCTTGTGTTTGGCGTTAAGTCGGCCGGACTTCTTGAAGACCCAACAATCTCTGTGGGTATGGTTTGCAGGCTTCCCGGGGGTACTGTGGATTTGACATATCCTATCCAAGATTTTGTAAAGGTTGGATAGATCGTCACTGTTGTCCTTAAGGGGCGGTGTTTTGTTATTCGGCCGAGAGCTTTTGAACCCGGCGTTGACCGCCGTGCTATTTGGGCCGTTTTCCTTATTCCGGCGCTGATCTTTTCTGCGTCGTGATTTCCCATTTCCATCCCTGACCTCGGATGTACTCGGGTCGCTGGTGCTGCATCTTGCCAGCCAGCTATCTTCCCCCGCGCAAAAGCGGGTCATGAGGCTTGTTAGCGCGACCATTGTTCTTGGTTTTTCCTGGCCGAGGTGTCTGGCGAGCCATTCATCTCGGACGTTATGTTTAAAGGCTGCTAAGGCTTCGGCGTCCAGACAGTCGACTATTTGGTTCTTTTTGGTGAGGAACCTGTTCCAGAATTTGCATGCTGACTCTCCGGGCTGTTGAGTTATGTGACTTAAATCGTCTGCATCCGGAAAATTTGCTCGAAACGCATCCTTGAGCTCTTCCCAACTTCCAATGGTATTTTCTGGGAGGCTTTTGAGCCAATGCCGAGCTGGCCCTTTGAGCTTGAGGGGTAGGTATTTTATGGCATGGAGATCGTCTCCTCTAGCCAAATGTATGTGTAGGATGTAATCCTCAATCCAGACTCCGGGGTCTGTTGTTCCGTCGTATGCCTCTATGTTTACGGGCTTGAATCCCGCTGGAAATTCATAATCTAGTACCTCATCGGTGAAACATAGTGGGTGTGCGGCGCTCCTGTATTTAGGTGTGCCGTTATCTTCGAACACTCGGCGTGTTGTGTTGCTTCCTGGAGCCTTCTTTTTTGGCCCATAGATGGACCTGATCGGGCCATCCTTTTTGCGAGGATCCTTATGTGGATCGTGTGATGGCTTGTGTGCGGCGCCGCTTGCCGCTCTTAGCCTGTCATCTGGTCGTCTATCCGGCCAGGCGGCCTCTTTGTCTTTTGACTGTGGGGGCTCTACGGCCTCCTCGTCAAATTCGGGCAACAGCTTGCGCTTCGGGTACCTCTTTGCTTGGTGACTGTTGTCGTATGTATCTGCGGTCTTGAGTACTTTGCTCCATCTCATTCTGAGTACGTCTTCTGCTGTTTTGAGCTTCCGCTTCTGCTTCTTCAAACTTCTTGCAGTGGCGACGAGCCTTTTGTGAAGGTTCTTATGCTCCGGTGATGTGTCCGGCGTGAGATTGTCTGGACTGTTGTTTTCGCCGGGGACCGGTTGCTCATTCAATTCATCCTGTTCGGATGGTTGCTTGATGGCATGTTCGTCGTCCACTGGTTCGCCCTGCTCTATGGCTGGGTCAGTATGGGTGCTGTTGTTATCGAGGCGGGTCTTCGGGCGGCGCTTGCGTCGCCGTTTTGGCTATTTTTCGGGGGAATTATCCTTCGCCGCGTCCCGTTGTTCCTCGTTATCGCTTCCTTTTGGTGTATCCACCATGTATACGTCGTGAGTTGAGGTGGCTTTCTAATGCCCAGTAGGCGCTGGTTCTTGGTCGTCTCCGGCATCGTCGTCCATACCGTCGATGTTTTCGGAGTCGAAGTCTAGCACGTCGGTTAGGTCGTCGACAGTGGCTACGAAGTGGGTGGTGGGTGGGCTTTGAATCTCTTCGTCGTCCGCATCCCAACCGTCCTGACCGTGATCCGGCCAGGGCTCTCCTGATAACGAGAGATACTTTAGCGAATTCAGGATGTCGCCAAAAGGCGAGTGCTGAAAGATGTCCGCAGCGGTGAACTCCATGATCGGCGCCCAATCAGATTCAATCGGTAGGGGCGCAAGAGGTTCGGAGTCCGGCGAGGAGTCCGGCACCTCGGAGTCATGAGCTTCACAAGGGACAAAGTCGGTATTTGGCTCCATCGCCGTAGATGTAGCAGCACCCGAGGTGGTGTCTAGCCACCCATCCTCGATCTGCGTGGTCGGCTCCGAATTAAGGGTCCGAGCGGACTCGTGTGCGGCCTCCAGGGCACTGTCCGGTAGCAGAGCTAAATCATGCCCATCGAGACAGTGCGGCGCGCTTGGCTGTGGCTCAAATCCGTCGAAGATCAAGTCTCCGCGGATGTTAGCCGTGAAGTTCAAACTTCTGAATCTGACCTGATGGCCAGGGGCGTAGCTTTCAATCTGCTCCAGATGGCCAAGCGAATTAGCCCGCAGTGCAAAGCCGCCGAATACGAAGATCTGTCCGGGGAGAAAAGTCTCACCCTGGACCGCATCGTTGTCGTTGATGATTGAAGGATCCATCGAGCCTATCGGTGACGACACAGAGGAACTCTCAATGAAAGCACCAATGTCGGTGTCAAAACCGGCGGATCTCGGGTAGGGGGTCCCGAACTGTGCGTCTAGGCAGATGGTAACAGGAGACAAGGGACATGATGTTTTTACCCAGGTTTGGGCCCTCTCGATGGAGGTAAAACCCTACTCCTGCTGATTGATATTGATGATATGGGTAGTACAAGAGTGGATCTACCACGAGATCAAGGAGGCTAAACCCTAGAAGCTAGCCTATGGTATGATTGTTGTTGTGTCCTATGGACTAAAACCCTCCGGTTTATATAGACACCGGAGAGGTCTAGGGTTACACAGAGTCGGTTACAATGGTAGGAGATCTACATATCCGTATTGCCAAGCTTGCCTTCCACGCCAAGGAAAGTCCCATCCGGACACGGGACGAAGTCTTCATAGTCTTGGAGTCCGGCCGATGATGATAGTTCGGCTATCCGGACACCCCCTAGTCCAGGACTCCCTCACCCGCCGAGCCCTCCGGATACGGGTGAGGCCGCTCGGTGCTTCACCAACCTCGCTTGGCCCGACGGAGCCAGTTGCCGCCCCAAGCAGGCGTGTGGTTCAGCAACTCACTGCTCCAGTTCAGCTCGATGAGGAGTGGCCAGTTGCTCCACGCCGGCACGGCGGCGAGCACGCCGGTACGGGCGCCGTCGCTGCCGCGTCGTACCGCGCCACCAGTGGCTGCGCCTCCCATGTCTGTGGGCGCGCCTCCCGTGCCTGCGGCAGCGCCATGCAGGCAGAGACAGAAGCCGGGTGCGTGGAGAGCGACCAGTCGGTGGCCAGCTTCTCCCTGTCCGCCGCCATCATCGAGGAGAAGTAGAACACGGGAGGCCGCCAGCCCTTGGGACCCCTGAAGGCCACCGCCGAGGTGACGACCACGGATTCAGGTGGTTTCTTTGCTGCTTCGTCTCTTCCGAGGACCTTCGTCGACCCCGCAAGTGTCTGATGGACATGAGGAAGACAAAGGGATCCGCGGGCGGCCATTTAGAACTAAAATAAGTCTAGATGTATCCATTTCTAGGACAAGTATTTCCGGACGGAGGGAGTATTAATTATACAAGAGAGCTGGATTGGTACCTCTTAGTTCATGTAAATGTAATGAAATCCATCATGTTTATATGAAGATCCGGCTTTTTTCTACGAAATCCTTCATGCTTATATGAAATCAGTCCGTGTTTGCACAAATTTTATCTGGTTGGTTAGAGTTGAAAAAATGTATGCCGCTGGCATTTGATGTCGTCCTCCGCGTAAGGAAGCGGGAGGAAATTTGCCGGCTTCCATTGGAGATGCTCTTTATTCTGGAAATAATAGAGTGACATCCAATCCATTTGAGTTAATTGCCTGTATGATTGTCCCTCTATAAAAAGTTAATTGCATGTACAGTGTACACGTGACTTGCAGGGTGGCTACAGCTTCGTACAGAAAGTTAAAAAGAAACAAGTCCATCCTTAATATTCTAAGTACTCTGTGGGTTCCACTGTCAGTACAGTAGCGAAAGAAGTATATATTAAATAAGTAGAGTAATATATAATATACAAATCTAAAGTTAAAAGACAGAATTCGAACTCATGCCATCGTGTTGCGAGCATCCGGCGCTAACCAGCCCAACACATTTTTGTTGTAGACCATGCTGGAGATATATCTCCATGTCTACTCTTATATATACTCCATTCGTTCCTAAATATTTGTCTTTTTCAGATTTCAAATGGACTACCACATACGGATGTGTATGTTGACAAATTTTAGAGTGTAGATTCACTCATTTTGCTACGTATATCTTTTCAGGAAGGGGTCGGATTTGTCCTTGATTTATTTATGAGGTATCCAGATGGCACTGCACCGCCAAGAAAAGAGGGTAACATCAAAATTATGGACTACTTTTTTGAGTATGTTGGTAAGGTCCGGTCATAGTCACTTGTTGAAATCTCTAAAAAGACAAATACTCCCTCCGTCCGGAAATACTTGTCATCAAAGGCTCTCTTTCTTCTTTGTACTCTGGTTACTCCTTGTAATCAACTTGTTGTATCTGTCCTTTAAATCAATAAAGTTTTGATATGCTGTGGGGGTTTTGCCCCACAGTTCCCAGTCAAAAAAAAGGAAATGTATCTAGACGTATTTTAGTTTTAGATACATCTATTTTTATCCATTTTGATGACAAGTATTTTCGGACGGAGGGAGTAGAAAACAGAGTTGGTGATGATGGTGTGCGTGCCATCCTGCAATATAGGCCGTCGGATTTATATCTAACAGATAGGAAAGAAACTATGGCAATTTTGCAAAAATATACCCACACGTCTCTCCACGTTCGCAAATAAGGCCTTCCCTCATTCAGCCTTTTCCCTCACAAGATAAACTACTCATACAAATGCATCTTGATGTTCCATGCAACGCACAGGCAGCTAGCTAATTTCTTTTAAAGTAGGTGCTGCGATAATTGGGTTGAAGTGATATGTTTTATGACTGTCCCGAATGATTTCAGATTCACTAGTAGGAGTAGTAACAAAGAAAAGGTTGCCTTGTTAATTAACAGAAAACAGGGTGAAAACTATCACATGAGGCCGGTAAAAACAAGGCACACTGGGTTCAGCGTCATCGTCACTACAGTTGTGCGTGCGTGAGAAGTCTACATATCGAGGGGGCTACCGAGCGAGGCACCGAGACACAATGTTTAAGAGAGAAACCAATTGACAGATTATGATCAGATCGAGTTGTCACCCTTCTGTTGTCATTGTTGGGGGGAGAGAAAGACGTATCGAGAGTGTGCGCGGTAGGCACAGAGGCACAACTAGAGAGTGTGTGTGTGTGTGTTTGAAAGAGGATTCTATAGATTATTATCAAGATCGATGTGCCACCCTACTCCTTCAGTGCCAGGTAGTGTGTGTGTGTATGTTTGAGAGAGAATCCAGTCGATAGATTAGTATCAAGATCGAGGTGTCACCCTACTCCTTCGGTGCTGGGTAGTGTGTGTGTGTGTGTGTATGTTTGAGAGAGAAGCCAGTCGATAGAGTAGTATCAAGATCGAGGTGTCACCCTACTCCTTCGGCATTGGGAAGTGTGTGTGGGGGGAGAGGGGAGGGGGCAGTGACACTCACATATCTCTACTTATAAAAAACAGAGTTGGTGATGATGGTGTTCCTGCTATCCTGCAATATAGGCCATCCGATTTATATCCGACGGACATGAAGGAAAATATGGCAATTTTGCAAAAAGATACCCACACCCCTCTCTACATTTGCAAATAAGGCATTCCCTTGTGCATCCTTTTCCCCCACAAGATAAACTTCTCATACAAATGCATCTTGATGTTCCGTGCAACGCACATGGGCATCTTGCTGGTAGGGAGAACGAGTTTGTGTGACACATATCTAGCTATATTAAGGGATAGATAGCATATGTGTGAGAAACATTATTATACTTTGAGACATTAGTGGCTGTGGGTGGGCGGAATTAAAGGGGTGGGCGTGTTAGACATAGAGAGTGTGTGTGTTTCTGTGTGAGAGACTTGTAGGACGGGGTAGAAAGACAAATTTAACCCTGACGAAGGGAGAGAAATACACGAAGTGCGCGTATGTGATTCCGATGCCCACAGGGAAATGAGATATGTATGCGCGTGAGAGAGATTGCACAATTCATTCACGTATCACTATCTAGCGACCGTGGACGTGCATCGCTTGAACATAAGTCAATATCTACTTCGTATCGTCGCCAAAGGTACAATATCGATTCAACGCTATAAAGATTGGACACTCACATATCACATTTTTTTCTATTTAAATAAACCTTTTTCAGTTGTGCATGCCAAAGTTACAGTGATGTTTCTTCAAACAACCAATGTAGCTATCATGCACATGCACCATTGTTACTCTTGCATTCAAATTCATTAGTCTTGGATGATTTAAGTTTCTATTTTGAAGTAATATATATGTAATATTCATATATGAATTCAACGGTTACGCAATTTATGAAATGGAGGCTATGTAATCATATGAGGTAACACTTTTAAGTAGCTAACACGTCAATGCATTATGTTTAAAGTAAATAACCAATGGCATTGAATTATCTATTTACACGAGAAATACATAGGCTGAGCGTTTGATCCCTTTTTTGTGAACGCGCCACTACACTCGTACGATTGGTTGCGCCCGTGTGAACGTCCAAGTTATCGGCGCATCATCCCGAGTTATTGTCTTTTTTTCTGGGTGACTTCACACCAGTTATTAACTGCTGACACGTGCCCCGTGTACACAGTCTAGCATGACCTTCCCGCTAGCATGGTCCAAAATTAGTTGAAACTGGATACGAACGATCCCGCGGGCGGCAAAATCTCCCGCCTCCTTCTAAAATTTCCGCTACCTTAGTCTTTAGCATGCGAAATCCCCCTTTTGTCCTTGGTGCACGGAGACCAACAGTTACAATACCGCCCTCATCTACATGATAGGTTGGGGCTGCTTCAGTAACTTTCGGTTCCCCCCACTACACGCCACCCCCATTTCCTCTCCCCCCCTCCCGCAAAAACGACTAAGTCCACAGCACCAGAGCATCTGATATCACGCCGTCCGTACTTCATCGCCCTTTCTCCCCTCCCCTCTCGAAACCCTAGACTGCTCATCCACCGGCGTACCATAGCCCATTCACTGCCAGTGGTGTCCACCTCGCAGGATCTACTTCTGCGGCCGCATCTATCCCTCCCACCTCCCCTAGAAACAAGTAGACTACTCATCCACCATTGTACCACAACCCATTCAGTGCCGGCCTTGTCCACGGCGCCGGATCTGCTTCGCCGGTACTCTCATCAACCGCCGCGCATCTGCAGCGGCTCATTCGTACTCCCCACAGGAGACGCTTCGTCCACACCCCCCGGAGCCGCCCCACCGACGCCCCCGTCAACGGCCTCTGATCCTCTTCGCCGACACCTTCCTCAACCCTACCGGAGGCGCTTCGCCGACACCTTCCTCAACCCTACCCGAGCCGCTTCGCCAACACCAGCGTCAACCCTACTGGAGTAGCTTCGCCTATACCATTCTCAACCCTACCGGGGCCGCTTTGCCAACTCACAAGTCCACGGCCTTAGATCCGATTCCTCGCACCCTCATCCAACCTATCAGAGCAGCTTCTGACACCCTATCCACGGCCGCAGATCCGCATCGTCGACACCACCCTTAACCCAACCACTGGAGCAGCTTCTGACGCCCCATCCACGGCCGCAGATCCGCATCATCAACACCATCCTTAACCCAACCACCGGAGCAGCTTCTGACGCCCCATCAGCGGCCGCAGATCCGCGTCGTCGACACCATCCTTAACCCAACCACCGGAGCAGCTTCACCTACGCCCTCGTCCACGGCCATAGATCCGCTTCGCCCACACCATAGTCCACCCTACCGGAGCCGCTCCACAAACACCCTACTCGACGGTTCTAGATCTCCTTACCGGACCCCAACAGCCAGCGCAGCGTCATCACCCTCGACGTTTCTAACCTGATTCCCACCGTCTGGAGAGATGCCAAACACCCGCCACGGCCTAGGTACTTGTCACCTTTAAACCCGTCCAGCATCGGCTGCCCAATGTACTTCAAATATACTAACCGGTCGCTGTTACCTGTTATGCAGCTGGCAAAAACTACAAGGACGATGTTTCTTCTGGATCTAACAGCTTGGCCAACCAAGATCCTGGTCTGAGGCATTGCTATGAAGCGCGTCTCTCTCTCTTGTATTGTTCTGTGCCTGCCAGCGTGCTTTGCTAGGATTTTCGACCAGTAATCCCTTTGTGCAGACAATGATTTCTACAACTGGCTGCTAAATTAGATATGTCGATGTCATACATGATACTACCTCGTATCTCCGTTCCTAAATATAAGTCTTTCTAGAGATTCCACTATAGGCTACATCCGGAGCAAAATGAGTGAATCTACACTCGAAAATGCATCTATATACATCTGTATGTGGTCCATACTGGAATCTCTACAAAGACATATATTTAGGAACAGGGGCAGTACATTACACAAAATCGTTGGTGGCATGTAGGAATTCCAGTGCACTACATTAGGCTCCCTTAGAGTGCCTGCCAGTCCAGCATACAGAGTCATGGCTAGTTTATGGTACGCACACAATCGTTAATTGGTGGTTTAAATATGCAATGTAGTATCATGTAGAGATGTCCGAAATTAGCCGTGTCAACTTGCAGATAGGGTTACACAATGAAAAAGTACAAGATGTATGTGGCAATTTCACGGAACATCGCAAAAAAAGGAGAGGCAGCGGTGAGCCTATACAGTGTGTTATGGTACGTCACTCCTCCATTGCAATCATCGTGACAAGTTATTTGTATGCCAGTTCTATTAGCCAAGTTTCTTAGGGCAGTTATTACGAGTTATCCTAAGAAAATAAGCACCTGTGAATATAAGCTCCATGTAATACGCCAACCAGTTCTTTTCATTGCATTTTCAGCTTATGTTTGGTACGATCAGTGGAAAGTCTAGATTGCATTATATATATTTTTCATTTTGCTGCACATATGGAAACTAATTTGACTCGCAAACATCACAAATTGAACCCAGTGCGGTAATTAATATGATAGGAAAACAGACCATCACTATTTGCTCAAAATGCAAATACAAAGATACCATCTACTTGGCACAATCTACTTTGGTCAATGTTTTCCATAGAGATCCCATTGCCTAATTTAAACGAAGAACGCATGACCCACATTTAAATGAAGAACAATTATTTGTTGAAATTCGATGGTCCAATTGGCTGGTTATTATCATATAGCAGCACCACCTGAAAGCATCATATAGCAGCAGCAGCTCATAGCAACTCATCATACAGCAGCAGCAGTCTGCAATTCATCATATACCAGCAGCAGCTCATAGCAATTCATCAGATAGCAGCAGGAGGAGCAGGTCATAGCAATTCATCATATAGCAGCAGCAGGAGCAGCTTGTAGCAACTCATCATATAGCAGCAGCTCATAGTAACTCATCATACAGCAGCAGCAGTCTACAAT
>NC_041389.1:235775318-235789182 GCF_002162155.2 Triticum dicoccoides
AGTCTACAATTCATCATATACCAGCAGCAGCTCATAGCAATTCATCATATAGCAGCAGCAGGAGCAGCTCATAGCAATTCATCATATAGCAGCAGCAGGAGCAGCTTGTAGCAACTCGTCATATAGCAGCAACAGCTCATAGCAATTCATCATATTGCAGCAGCAGCTCATAGCAACTCATCATATAGCAGCAGCAGCTCATAGCAATTCATCATATAGCAGCAGTAGGAGCAGCTCATAGCAATGCATCATATAGCAGCAGTAGAAGCAGCTCATGGCAATTCATCATATAGTGGATCAGAATGAAAATTTCGCAAAAAATCAGAGGAGATCCTCACCTTGTTGGATGAGCTCATCCTTCAACAGCACCTCAAGGCCATGGCCTGGGAGGAGGGGAGGGGGAACAAGGTGCCTTCTGCCGCAGTGTGGCATCAGCCGTAGTTGTGCAGCGCTCGCTGGAGTAGTGCGTTGGACGAACCACAGTGGAGCAGCTGCTGGAGACCATGAGAATGAGGGGCGGCGCCAGAGGGAGGAGCCAGGAAGATTTGCCCCTACCCACCGGCCATGTAGCCTAGCTGGACATAGCATTGTCGAGGACCAAGCCAGATGGGACCAGTGGCGACGGCTCACTAGAGGAACCCTAGTGCTGCAGGCAGGGGATCGAGGTAGATTGAAAGGGGAGAGGAGATGCAAGTGGGCAGGGCAATGAATGCTTGTGTGTTTGTTTTGACTTGAGGGTCAGGTGTGACACAGGCGTCAGCAGTTGCATTTTGAGTGTAATATAGGCAGACAACATAGTCATTTCACTATTCCCCTTCCCTTAAATTTTTAGTGAGGTTCTACCCGAACCCCCCCCCCTTCCAAAGCGAAATTAGTTAAGCCCAAGCCCATAACTCAAAAATGACTTCTTTACATCTTTTATGGCTTATTTTGACAATATACCCTGAAAAGGAGGAATCGAACTGGCCCTTAACCTGCAATTCAATTGTGCGTGCAATGATGAATCACTCATGCCTGCTATCTGTACATTTAGGCATCATCGTACATGGCATAACCTAATACATGTGCATTCCATTGTAGAATCTATAATATGCAATGTTTATGTTAGTTCATACGTTGCACATGATGTTTAAATGCCCCTTAAATCTGGTCAGTCAAGTGATGGTCTTTAAGCCTCCTTCTTTGCTTCTTTTCTTGATATGTAAGATTTGCTCACACATCTGTTCAATTGCTTGTTTGCATCAGCCAGCCATACTAGGACTGTTTTCTTTGATTACTTGTTGTTCTTGACCTAACACTCTAACAGAGCTTGTCAATGATTTAAACACTAAGGGCTGCTGTAGTGGGGCCTTGTCTAACTCATAGGTGAATAAAGGTTTGGCTGTACACTACAGTAGGCTCTCCAAGAGTACCTAGAGATCCAGTTCGAAGGTATGCCTAGTTTTTACATAGTGCAGACATAGTAAATGCTCATTTCATTGTGTGCAAGTGCAAGAGATGCGGCATGTTTCATTAGGTGGTGTTGTTTTGTCATATTCTCATCCTTTTGTGTTCACAGACTGTAAAGTATGCATATTTATCTTCCAAGGAGACGAGTAACTAGTTTGTGTCACCTTGCAGAGGGGGTGCAATGAAGATAAGATTGAGGATTTCCAAGTACAAGATGTTAGGAAGGAGCCTTGCAAAAGAAGTAGGAGCTGCGCTGAGCCTCTTCAACCTGCTAAGGTAAGTCACTGTATGCAACTCAACAGTTCAATTCCTTGTTTGTTTCAGGCATAGTTAATTTTCTCTTTTCAATTGCTTTATTTGTCCTCACTTAATGAGATGCCCAAATAATTGTGCCTGATGTTCGGTACTTGTATCACAATTAGTTGACATAATTAAAGGCCTTACCATTTAATTACTCTGACGAAGTGTGCCTGAAGCTTTAAAGTCTATTAACCAACTATTATTGCATGAGGCTCACAATCTAGTTTAGACTATGCTAATGATTGCATAGTTTTGCCTGCTCTAGTATGTTTGTATGAACCCTCTGTTGTTCATTATGCTCCCTAAGACTTTAATTGAGGTACAGAATGGCCAACTGCTTGCTTACTTGTATGCAACGTGTTGTCTAAATTTGTAACTTGTCTGTGTTTTCGATTGGGCCCCAACATCATGCTCCTCTGGTGAGCTAAGAGAGATTTCTGTATGCAGGCTGCACAAACTATCTTTTTTATAATTTTTAAAATATCACCTGCTTATGCTTCATGACGTGTAACATTTTTTTGTGAAAGTGACGTGTAACATTATTGTTAGTCCTGTTTTGCCATGTAGTACAAAATAGTGTCTTGTTCGCTTCACTGTTGTAACTATATTTTTGCCCTAGTCATGTGTACTTACAGAAACATTTCAGGATGAAGTGACATCAACACAAAAATCTGCGACCAGTGCGGCATGGCCGTTACCAAATGATTATGGATTGGAATTGGAATGTGCTGATGTTCTCGAGCATCAACTAGAGGTGGCAAGACAACGTGTACATGATTGTCAACATATAATCAACAAATTGAGACTGGACATGCAGGTATTAGATGCAGGAGTCAAAAAAATGAAACAAGACACCGAGGTAACCATGAAGGAATTGGAGATTTTGCAGACTGAAATTTGTGCTATCTGAATCCGGCCAATCCTATTTTCTGAAGAGATTATAGTTCAAATGGAGTTAAGTTGATGCACGTCCATGATGTATGAGCCGTATTTGCCCAGTGTATGTAATTTGTTGTTTGTGTATGCTTTATTAGCACCTGTGCCATACCATAATGCCCAGTGGGTATAATCGGCTATAATTTCTTTATTGTATAGTGTAGGATTATTCTACCTTTCTATGCCTTGATCTCTTTGTTGTATAGTGTATGCTTTTTAGAGGTGATAGTATTGAGTAGGATAATTCTTTGAATATGCTATATCGTTCAAACCGGGACCAACTCTCCCGACCATGGGCCTTCTACGTCTCGTAGGATCCATGGGCCTTCTACGTCTCGTAGGATCCATGGGCCTTCTACGTCTCGCAGTGTCCATGGGCCTTCTACGTCTCGCAGTGTCCATGGGCCTTCTATGTATCGCAGGGTCCATGGGCCTTCTACGTCACGTAGGATCCATGGGCCGCCGACTCATTTATGGGTCTTTTACTGGCCTTTAATGGGCCGTAGACAGGCCTATAATGGAAATCTTATGTTTTATTGGCTGACCATAACGGGCCGTTAATCGGCCGTATTTGGTGATTCTATGAAAATGGCCCAATAGACTGACGGACCACAAACGGGCCGACTGTAACGACGGGCTAAATTTGGCCCACAAGCAGAAAATGACAGTAACGGGCCGTAAGTAACCGAATGCTGCAAATAAGCCCATGAATAACGGGCCCAACTGAATAATGGGCCCTTAATGGGTATAAAGCGATACACTGTTCATTACGGGCCAGTTTCACCACGGGCCGTTACTGGGTCTAAAGTAATACACTTTTCATCGCGGGCCAGTTTCACCACGGGCCGTTAATAGGCCAAGAGTTACATAGGGCCTCATATGGGTCGAAAGACGTCATGGGCCATATATGGGCCAGAAGTGAAAACGGGCTGGAATCATATTGGATGGCCCAGATGATGCTGCTGGGCCTAATTCGGATAGGGTGTAACGGGCCTTGGGTTAGCGGGCTGTAAATGGGCTATATGCGAACAGGTCGTTAACAGGTTTTCCATGGGTCGGACCGTCACCTTTTGACCAAGTCAAACGGGCCGGCCTTTTCACAGGAATGGGCCTCTGTTGGGCTGTGCCACGTGTCGACGTATCATAGGCGCCTTATGTCCAATGAGTGGATGACATTTGTCCCAACGATGAGCCGACACGTGTTTCCTCCAGCCAATGATGATTTTACACGTGGAAAATCCCCATTGGTCGGGGTTGTTAACGGGTTATCAGATCCAAAACCCGACCCGATAGCTTAACGGAGTTCCGTTACGGTGGATGCCACGTGTCGGTCACCCTTGACGAAAGCACTTCTATGACGCGCGATTTATCGTCATGGAAGTGGACACTTCCGTGATTATAATTTTGGTAATGTCATCGAACACTTCTACGACAGCACAGGTATGACTATCTTGATTCTCTCATAAATTTGTCATGGATATACATGCATGACAAAAAACGCGACCTACTGTGACAAACACGTATCATCACGGAAGTGTATTTTTTGTAGTGTGAGGTATGCGTGAGGCCGGGCCCTGCCGACGTAGAACACAGGCACATAGGAAGGAAAATGCAAATCCTAAGGAATTCAAAAGCAAATATTACAAGCCATAGAGTGTTTTCACAACACCAAACACAAGTTTAAACGCCTCCACGGGGAATGGTGCATGTTGCAGGAATTAAAACAGGACAAAGGACGCAAGGGTATCACTTTATAGTGGCGCTGCCGCCTGCGGTGGAGCCACGCTGGGCGGCTCTGCCTCCTGAAGCCGCAGAACTGGTGGCGTCGCGTCTAGGCAAGATGCTGAAGGCATGGAACTTCCTCAGCAAAACCTCAGCTCGGCCCTTCACAGCCTCAGTAGCGGCGGCGGCAACGTCGCCGCTCACGGGTTCCATCAGGCTATCGAGGTCAACGTTGGGGTCGCGAAGGTAGATGTGACTGAGGACGCGCGTCAGCGCTGCAGACGACAGGGCACGCGCCTCGGCCTCGGCCGTGGGACCAAGGCCGCCCGCGGCATCTTCAAGCGCACGGACCAGGAAGGGAAGCAGCTCGGCAGGGCCGTCCTCTTCGCCAGCCAACGGGTCCTCTAAGCCGCTCTCATAGAGCGTCTTCAGTGCGGCGCGACCCTTCTCCTCCAGCTCGGCGAAGGCCACCCGGTCCTCGGACAGGACCTTCACCTTGCGGTCTAGCTCGGCCCTCTCCACCTTCAGCGCCTGCTCCAGCATCTCCAACCGGACTCGACGGTCAACAAGCTTGGCGTCCTGGTCTTTGACGGCAGCCTCCCGAGCCTTCATCCCCTCCTCCTTCTCCTGGCAGATGCGGACCTCCTTCGCGAGCTCCTCGCGCAGGTCTTGCAACTCGACCTCCAATGCCTTGCAGTGGCCCTGGGCATCCGCAGCTTCACCTTGGGCAGCATCGCGAGAAGCCTTAGCTTGGCGGGCAGCTTGCTTCTCCTCGTCGAAGGCGGACGCAGCCTGCCTCAACGCCGCTCAGACAAAGGCAGCAGAGCGGGCCCAGCCGGAGGCTAACTCCAGGCGCCCGACCACCAGGCGGGGGTCCGTGCTCTGGAGATCCTCCCAAAGCCGGCTCAGTTCGTCGGCGGCCTGGTCCAAGACAGTGGAGGGATCAGAAGAGATGGGAGCTGGTGGAGCAGGCAGAGAGGACGGCAGCGTGATCACGACTTGGGAGGAAGGAGCCTCCCGGGCCTTGGGCATCTCAGCAAAAGCACCAAGCCTAGGCCCCTTCAAGGTCAGCAGGGCCACGGGGGCTGACTCCTCGCCAGAGTGCCCCTGCTGGGTTCGCGCGGACGACCGGGCAGGGGAATCATGGGTCTCGGTGCCTCCTTTCCCGGCAGAAGAAGGTGCTGCCTCGGCAGGCAAGCTTGCCTCAAGCAGGGCCGCAGAAGCCCCCCTCAACCTCTTCGCCTTAGGTGCCGGCCTGGTCAAGGAGTGCAGGCGTCAAGTCTCGGCGACAGAAACAAAGCAGAGCATGAATCGAGTACTTACAGGTCATCGCTCGCGGGTTCAAGCAGCCTCCGGCCAAACTTGAAGCCCGAGAGCCTGCAGCTGGGGTCAGCCTTGGGAGGCATGGAAGCAGAGGACGCGTCGGGAAGGCCGGAGCTGGCCTCAGACCGCCCCGGAGCCAGAGCGGATCCTGGGGGCACCAGCCCCGACCTGTGTTTCCTTGGGACCGGGGGAGAATCCACTCCTCCTCGCCCGCCGTTGGCCTCGTCGTCGTCCGACATGGAGCGGAGGGTGCGAGACCTGCACCGGGGGAAGGACTCCTCCGACTCCTCGCCAGTCACCTCGGAGTCGAACTCCTCTTCCTCCTCCTCCTCCTCTTCTCCCTCCTCACTCCCGCTAGAGTCGCTGGAGGACACATTCACCATCGGCAACGCCGTCAGATCCCCGGGAGCCACTGCGGTCACTAGCCCCACACCGTTCAAGGTGGGCATGGCGTCCACCGCCTGCTCCGAGTTGTCACGAAGAAACAGGGGGACAGGAGCACCGTCCGGCCTCGCCACGTCTCCCCCGACCAAGTAGTGGAGGGCCGCGACCAGATCTTCATCGGCCAGGGCTGCAGAGCTCAAGCGAATGGCAGCATCTGCTTCCTCGAGCCTCCACAACAGGAGCGAGTGCTCCCGAAGTGGAGCCACCCGGTGCTGCAGAAACTCCCTCAGGAGTGTGGCCCTGGTCAGCTTCGCTGCCCCTAGGTTGCCTGGCCTCAGGTCCGCGTCCATCCTCTCCAGCACCGCCCTCGCGCGGGGATCGACGAGCTTCGCGCGAGACCACGCATCAAAGGCCTTGGGCTGCCCCGTGGGCAGCACAAGTCGGGGGTGGATGCGCCCGGCGTCCACCATGACCCACCTGCTCCGGAAGCCTTCAATCCTCTTCCCGGGCTTCGAGATGGCGTTGGAGCTAGAGTATGCGACAAAACTCGCACATGCGAAGATGGGGCCACGAGAAACCTGGAGATAAAAGTAATGGCGTAGCAAGGCCACCGAGGGCTTTATCCCAACGTGAGCCTCACAATAATAGGCGAAGATCGCCAGGAGAAGAACAGAGTTGGGGTGGAGGTGCAGAGCTTGCAAGTTGTACAGGCGAAGAACAGCAAGGAAGAACTCGGAAAAAGGAGGCACCAGACCGGCGACGATGGCGCTCACGAAGAGCGGGTAAAAGGTGCTCCCCTTCCCTTCAGGCTGGCTGGAGCCGTCCTTGAACGCAGTCGCTCCCGCGTTGCCCTGCGCCACCGTCCTCTGGCACATGAGGGCAAGATTCCTCTCCGACACATTTGGGGCCGGGATCCAGAGCCGGGGAGTACCAGGCCTCAGTCGCAGTCTTGCGGGGCGCCATAGCTCGCCAGACGGGAAGGATTGAGGCAGATCTAGAGGATTTCGGAAGCAGGAAGGAGAAGGGCGAGAAAGGGGATCTGGAGCAAGGCAAGCGAGAACAAAGCAGGTCAGTCTGGCCCAGGCACCCCTTTTTGTCAAGTCGTGCGGTTGCCGAGGCGTCATGGGAGAACGGAGACGCCCACGTCCAATCAACCACCACGCGGTGCCCAAGGCCGCAGGCTGTTGGGGCCCGCGGCGCTTCGCACTTTCCCCTTCGCTTCTCGGCTAAGCCAAGCCCGGGCGAGCCTTGGGCCTGGGGGCTACTATCGGCATTCTGGGAATGGGGGTCCCCAGACTTGCCTGCCTGCGACGTGGCTCATGTGGGGGCCCAATGCAGCCCAGCTCCATCAACTCAAACTCAAGACCCTCGCAAGGGGCCAAGCCTCGTGAAGCGGATGACAGGGAGCTTCCTCAGGAGCAGCCTCCTCAGGCAGGCTCGCGAGGAGGCGGAGAGATCAAGGCAGGGCACCTCCCGAGGGGCCCGTGACGCAAGCCATGACGATCGAGGACCAGGTGGGCGCCAGGCGGGCGCAGGCCTGCGCAGTGTCCTTGTTTCCCTTTCGGTGCAAAGGGGGCAAGCACAGGCCAAGGCATCAGGCAAAGGTTACCATTTCGGTGCAACAAGACCAAGACCAGAAGAACGGCAGGATGGAGGTCATCGTGGAGCCCAGGGCGGCGTCACCGTCAGGACCTTTGGCAGCCGAAGACCAACTTTAGTCAGGATAAGTGTACCAGATGTTCCCCTTCAAAATGGCCAATTGTTGGCGCCCTTCCCACTCATTATTTGGGGAGAGGCCCAGGGCCTCGCTCTATAAATAGGACTAGCCACCACAAGGTAGGGGGGAAGATCATCTAGAGATCGACCAGAGAGAGAGAGAAGCGACTGAACTCACCCAAGCAGTTCATCGCACCAGCTCAAGAACAGCCCCTCGTGAGGTTGTTCTCCCTTTGTACTGTTCATCATCAGCCCCTGAGGCAATCCAGCACACCACACACTGGAGTAGGGTATTACACCACAATGGTGGCCTGAACCAGTATAAATCTCGTGTCCCTTGTGTGTTCATCTTTCTTGCTTAGATCTTTGCGAGACTTCAAGACGTGAGCTGGTAGGGGAGAGATCTTCGCGCGCACCCCAGTGTTCGAACCTCAAGGGTCTGCCGGAACCCGAAATCTGACATATTATTTAATTCATCGAGCAAATCACTTTGAGCTTTAAGTACTTGCTCCGCTTGAGTGGTAACCATAGAAGCATATTTGCTAATGAGTTTAAGTTCACCTTTAACTCTAGCCATATAATCACTCAAGCGTCCAATCTTAAAAGCATTATTCTTTAACTCTCTATCAACATAAGCATTAAAACTTTCTTGTCTAGCCATAAAGTCATCAAATTCATCTAAGCATTGGCTATGAAATTTAGTAGACGGGATTTCAACTTTATCATATTTATAGAGAGAATTTACCTTTACTACCTGTGTCGGGTTATCAAGACAATGTGTTTCTTCAACATGCGGTATATTAAGACCATGTATTTCTTCAATAGGAGGTAAATTTTTAACATCTTCAGCTTTAATACCTTTTTCTTTCATTGATTTCTTTGCCTCTTGCATATCTTTAGGACTGAGAAATAGAACACCCCTCTTCTTCGGAGTTGGTTTAGGAATAGGCTCAGGAGTTGGCTCAATTGGCTCATGAATTGGCTCAGGAAGAGTCCAATTATTTTCATTAGTCAACATATTATTCAATAATAATTAAGCTTGGTCGACTGTTCTTTCCCTGAAAACACAACCAGCACAACTATCCACGTAGTCCTTGGAAGCATCGGTTAGTCCATTATAAAAGATATCAAGTATTTCATTTTTCTTAAGAGGATGATCAGGCAAAGCATTAAGTAATCGAAGAAGCCTCCCCCAAGCTTGTGGGAGACTCTCTTCTTCGATTTGCAGAAAAATATATATTTCCCGCAAGGTAGCTTGTTTCTTATGAGCAGGGAAATATTTAGCAGAGAAGTAATAAATCATATCCTGGGGACTATGCACACAACCAGGATCAAGAAAATTAAACCAAGTTTTAGCATCACCCTTTAATGAGAACAGAAATATCTTAAGGATATAATAGTAGTGAGACTTCTCATCATTAGTGAACAGGGTGGCTATATCGTTTAACTTGGTAAGATGTGACACAATAGTTTCAGATTCATTGCCATAAAAAGGATCAGATTCAACTAAAGTAGTTATCTCAAGATCAACAGAGAATTCATAATCCTTATCAGTAACACATATAATTGAAGTAGCAAAAGCGGGGTCTTGTTTCATTCTAGCATTAAGAGATTTCTGCTTCCATTTAGCTAATAACTTCTTAAGATCATATCTATCATTGCAAGCAAAAATAGCTCTAGCAGCTTCTTCATCCATAACATAACCCTCGGGAACAACAGGCAATTCATACTTAGGGGGATAACCTTCATCATCACTATCATCAATAATTTCATCTTCAATAATTTCATTCTCTCTAACCCTAGCAAGGTGTTCATCAAGATATATCAAGCACAGAAGTAGTTTCATCATAAGTATCATGCAGAGCAGAAGTGGCATCATCAATAACATGCGACATATCAGAATTCAAAGTAGTAGCAGGTTTAGGTGTCGCAAGCTTACTCATAACAGAAGGAGAATCTAGTGCAGAGCTAGATGGCAGTTCCTTACCTCCCCTCGTAGTTGAGGGAAAAATCTTAGTTCTTGCGTCTTTCAAGTTCTTCATGGTGATCAGCAGATATAAATCCCAAGTGACTCAAAGAATAGAGATATGCTCTCCGGCAACGGCGCCAGAAATTAGTCTTGATAACCCACAAGTATGGGGATCGCAATAGTTTTCGAGGGTAGAGTATTCAACCCAAATTTATTGATTCGACACAAGAGGAGCCAAAGAATATTCTCAAGTATTAGCAGTTGAGTTGTCAATTTAACCACACCTGGATAACTTAGTATCTGCGGCAAAGTATTTAGTAGCAAAGTAATATGATACTAATGGTAACAGTGGCAAAAGTAAAGACAGCACTTTTGTAGTAATTGTAACAATAGCAACGGAAAAGTAAATAAGCGAAGCGCAATATGTGAAAAGCTCGTAGGCATTGGATCAGTGATGGATAATTATGTTGGATGTGATTCCTCATGTAATAGTTATAACATAGAGTGACACAGAACTAGCTCCAGTTCATCAATGTAATGTAGGCATGTATTCCGAATATAGTCATACGTGCTTATGGAAAAGAACTTGCATGACATCTTTTGTCCTACCCTCCCGTGGAAGCGGGATCCTAGTGGAAACTAAGGGATATTAAGGCTTGCTTTTAATAGAGTATCGGACCAAAGCATTAACACATAGTGAATACATGAACTCCTCAAACTACGGTCAGCACCGAGAAGTATCCCGATTATTGTCACTTCGGGGTTGTCGGATCATAACACATAATAGGTGACTGTAGACTTGCAAGATAGGATCAAGAACTCACATATATTCATGAAAACATAATAGGTTTAGATCTGAAATCATGGCACTCGGGCCCTAGTGACAAGCATTAAGCATAGCAAAGTCATAGCAACATCAATCTCAGAACATAGTGGATAGTAGGGATCAAACCCTAACAAAGCTAACTTGATTACATGGTAAATCTCATCCAACCCATCACCGTCCAGCAAGCCTATGATGGAATTACTCACGCACGGCGGTGACCATCATGAAATTGGTGATGGAGGATGGTTGATGATAACGACGGTGATGAATCCCCCTCTCCGGAGCCCCAAACGGACATCGGATCAGCCCTCCCGAGAGAGATCAGGGCTTGGCGGCGGCTCCGTATCGTAAAACGTGATGAAACTTTCTCTCTAATTTTTTTCTCCATGAAACTGAATATATAGAGTTGGAGTTGAGGTCGGTGGAGCATCAGGGGGCCCACGAGACAGGGGGGCACGCCCAGGGGGAGGGGGTGCGCCCCCCACCCTCGTGGACAGGGTGTGGCCCCCCTGGCCTTGATTCTTTCGCCAGTATTTTTTATATTTTCCAAAAGTTATCTCTGTGGATTTTCAGGTCATTCCGAGAACTTTTGTTTTCTGCATAATAAACAACAACATGGCAGTTCTGCTAAAAACAACATCAGTCCGGGTTAGTTTCATTCAAATCATGGAAGTTAGAGTCCAAAACAAGGGCAAAAGTGTTTGGAAAAGTAGATACGTTGGAGACGTATCAGAAGCCTTTGACTCCGTCCAAGCAGAGATATCCTCATTATCAGAAGCTTGTTTATTTAATTTACTTAACCATGAAGAAGGTTGCACACTATTTCTCAAACCACTCGGTTTCAGTCGTCAGTGACACCCCATTGTTAGAAATTCTGAATAACAGAGATGCGACTGGTCGAGTGGCAAAATGGGCGATTGAACTCCTTCCTTTAGATATCAAGTTTGAGGCAAAGATGGCCATCAAGTCTCAAGCAATAGTAGATTTCCTCGCAGAGTTGATTGAACAGCAGCAACCGACTTAGATTCAATCGAAACATTGGACTATGTTCTTTGATGGATCCGAGATGTTGAATGGCTCTGGTGCAGGAGTGGTTTTAGTATCCTCAGGAGGAGACAAGCTTAGCTATGTCCTCCGGATTCACTTTGATTCTTCAAACAATGAAGCTGAGTATGAGGCACTGTTGTATGGGTGGCGTATGGCCATTTCATTCGGCATCCGATGCTTAATGGTCTACGGCGACTCAGACTTAGTGGTTAATCAAGTAACGAAGGAATGGGACATCAGGAATCCAGCAATGACCGGTTATTGCAATGTAGTAAGAAATCTAGAGAAGAAGTTTGAGGTGTTAGAGCTCCACCACATACCCCAAATCAAGAATCAAGTTGTTGATGATCTGGCGAGGATAGTTTCCACCCGGAAGCCTATCCCCAGTAATGTGTTCTTGGAACATCTCCACACCCCGTCAGTACAAGAAGATCCCTTCAAGGAAGAGCCCCCGCAACTGATAAGTTTGGCCAATCCGACTAAGATTGAAGTCCTAGCTATGGTCGACTTGATCATGGAAGTCTTAGTGATCACGCCCGATTGGACAGTGTCGTACATCGCGTACCTGCTCAGGCGGGAACTCCCAGAAGATGAGGATGAGACCCGCCAAATAGTCCGTCGATCGAAGGCTTTCACCATGATAAAAGGGCAGCTTTGCAGAGAAACTGTCATATGAGTGGCTCAATGCTGCATCACCCCAGAAGAAGGTCGAATGATCTTAAACGAGATCCACTCGGGGACCTGTGGTCACCATGCGTCCTCTCGGACCATCGTGGCCAAAGCATACCGAGCGGGATTCTATTGGCCTCGTGCGAATGAGATGGCAAAGGATATAGTCGACAAGTGCGCAGGTTGTCAGTTCTACTCCAACATGTCTCACAAGCCTGCGTCTGCCTTGAAGACTATTCCACTCGTCTGGATGTTTGCAGTCTGGCGGTTGGATATGGTTGGACCCTTCAAGACCGGCAGGAGTGGTTTCACCCATTTGCTCGTAGCAGTTGACAAATTTGCCAAATGGATCGAAGCCAAGCCTATCAAAAACCTTGACTCAAGCACGGCCATCAGTTTCATCAGGGAGTTGATATTCCGATATGGAGTCCCTCACAGCATTATCACAGATAACGGCTCCAACTTTGATTCTAATGAGTTCAAGGTGTTTTGTGCTTCCCAAGGCACTCGAGTCGACTACGCGTCTGTTGCGCACCGCAGTCGAATGGGCAAGCAGAAAGGGCATATGGTGTGATCCTTCAAGGGCTGAAACCCCGACTGATGCACGACCTCAAGCACGCTGCTGGAGCTTGGGTGCCTGAGTTGCCATCCGTCTTATGGGGACTAAGGACAACTCCGAACCGGTCGACTGACCGAACCCCTTTCTTCATGGTGTATGGTGCTGAAGCTGTGCTTTCGAGTGACTTACTGCACAATGCTCCTCGAGTGGAACTCTTCTCAGAAGCTGAAGCTGAACAGGCACGCCAAGACGCAGTTGATCTCCTAGAGGAGGAACGCGAGATGGCTCTGATCTGGTCGATCATCTATCAACAAGATCTGCGTTGATTACATGCCCGTAATGTCAAAGGTCGAGCATTCCAGGGAGGAGACCTTGGGCTCCGAGTGGATCAGAAACGGCCTCACAAGCTCACTCCCGCTTGGGAAGGTCCCTTCATCATCACCAAGGTGCTTCACAATGGAGCGTACCACCTCTACAACGTAGCCAAGAAAGTGTACGAGCCACGAGCATGGAACACAGAGATGCTTCGTCATTTTTATACCTAAACCACTCGATCGACGAGTTGTAATAAGAGTCCTTCAGTTTGCTTACCAAAGAGAAGATTTTTGCTGTATCTTAATGATTGATTTCCCAAAATCCTTTGTTTTCAAATCCCCCAGTGGGTGGCTTGGCCGCGAACCTGATTCGCCTATGTTTCAAAACACTCCAAGTGGAGAGCAATCCTCTCACTCGGGGGCTTAGCTGTGACCCCGTACTCGCCTAAGTTGAAAAACACTCCAAGTAGAGAGCAATCCTCCCACTCGGGGGCTTAGCTGTGACCCCGTACTCGCCTAAGTTGAAAAGCACTCCAAGTGGAGAGCAATCCTCCTACTCGGGGGCTTAGCTGCGACCTCGTACACGCCTAAGTTAGAAAACACTCTAAGTGGAGAGCGATCATCCCACTCGGGGGCTTCGCTACGACCCC
>NC_041389.1:235789718-235808942 GCF_002162155.2 Triticum dicoccoides
CTAAGTTAAAAAGCTACTCCGAGTGGAGAGCAATCCTCCCACTCAAGGTCTTAGCTGTGATCCCGTACTCGCCTAAGTTAAAAAACACTCCGAATGGAGAGCAATCCTCCCACTCGGGGGCTTAGCTGCGACCTCGTACTCGCCTAAGTTAAAAAACACTCCGAGTGGAGAGCGATCCTCCCACTTGGGGGCTTAGCTGCGACCCTGTACTCGCCTAAGTTAAAAACACTCTGAGTGGAGAGCAACCCCCCCCCTCGGGGGCTTAGCTACGACCCCGCACTCGCCTAAGTCACAAAGATTCTTTGAGCTGCGCTACATGTACAATGTACGCTCCATCCCGATCCGCAAGGACGACGAGGTGCCAATCGAGCATGTCGCCTGAGCTACGTCACAAGTACAACGTACGCTCCATCCCGATCCACAAAGACGACGAGGTGCCAGTCGAGCACGTCATCTGAGCTGCGTCACAAGTACAACCTCTGATCCGAGTGAGAAGTTAAGTTCCACACGGAAGAAGAAAAGATCCAAAAGTGGTAAAGACGAAGTCACCATATTCAAAGAAAAACCAAGTTCAGATAAACCCAGCAAAGTTCAGAACCACGGGAAGAAGTACTTAGGCATCAGGCCTGAAAGAGTTAAACGGTTACAAAACCACTCGGCATTCCGAGGCAAATAAAGGTGGGGCATAATATTTGTTCACTCGGCAGGAGGAGGACTTGCTGGCTCGACGAAGCTGTCAAGGTCAATGTTGTCTGCGATACGAGTAGAGGCATCGATGAAGGTATCCATGAAGGACTGGAAGTTGAGCTTCTTGGTGTTGGCAACCTTGAGAGCTGCCAGCTTGTCTTCTCTAACAACCTTGCAGTGGACTTGGACCAAAGACAGAGCCACATCGGCGCCACAACGAGCAGACGACTTCTTCCACTCTCGCACTCGACCAGGGATTTCATTCAGTCAAGTCATCAGGGACTCGAGATCATTCTGGAATTCTGCTCGAGGCCAGAGCTCAGTGTAAATCTGCAACATCGCCACCTTCAGACGAGCAAGATAATCCACATCGCTTTCCAGACGAGACTCCAATCGCAGCACGTTCATCACGACGTCATCCTTGACAGGAGAGTTTATGGGGTCAAGATTTGTCTCGATCCGTCCAGTCTCTGCTTCGAATTCTTGACAAAGTTCTGCGCAGTCAAAAAAGTGGTGAGTCGATAGTTATGTAATGAGTCGACAATCGTGAATCAGTCGGACAAGAGGAAGTACCTTCAAGCTTCAGGACTAGCTTCTGAGCAAGTCTTCCCAGATAAACCTCCAGTTTGCCCTTCTTCGCCGTGAGATCTCCAACCTTGTCAGTCAGGGCCTCCTTGTCCTTCTTCAGCTTCGCAACCTCCTTGTTGGCTTCAGTAACATCAGTCTTTAGCTTGGCGTTCTCCTCTTCTAAATTGCCGGCTGAAGCCAGCTTCTTGTCAGCAAGCTCTATTTTTGTTCGCGCACTTTTCTGTGCTGCGACAAGGTCATTCTCCTTTTGCTCCAGAGCCTACTTCATTTTGACTAAAGAAATAACATTCTTCAGTCGACCTTGGAGTTGACGGTTTTCATTATTTACATAAATTCAAGTGGAGCCACTCGGTTCAAAAGACTAAAAATGAAAAACTATAAGGGGGACAGTCGGCGAGGTATTACCTCCCATGGCAGCAACATCATCCTTGGCCTTCTGAAGATTCTTCTTGGCCAGCTCCAGATCAAGGTTGAGGCTGATCTGTTTCTTCTCCAACTCAGCAAACCGGGCTCTGAGCTCACAAGATTTCTGCAGTCAGCAAACAAGACACGTTAGTCGACAGAAACAAAAGTCAATCTCAAAAAAAGTGTTCTAAGGCTACTGTTGAATCAAAAACATTCAACAGTAGTCTCGGGGACTACACCCAGTGGGTGCACTTGGCGTGCCCCCACTGGTCCAGTTTACCACTCAGCATGGTCTGCCCAACATGAGTATGCAAAAAAAAGAAAAAAAAAGAGATTCTTAGACTGCCCGCAGTCGACCATGGTCTCGGGGACTACACCCAGTGGGTGCACTTTGCGTGCCCCCACTGGTCCGGATTCCACTCGGATCAAACTATTCAACCGAGTGAAAGAACAATGAAGTGACATTCGACAAAGAACCCCGCCGAATCAAACATCCGACGGTGGTCTTGGGGACTACATCCAGTGGGTGCACTTCACGTGCCCCCACTGGTTCAGAGATACACTCGACTCAACTCGGCCGACCCAAGTAGAAGAGCTATTCAACACCAAGTTAAAACACCCAGTGGGTGATTGGATGCAAAATGCAGACTCATGATGGATGCATGTAAAAGGTTCCAAAACACACATACATGGACATCTTACAAACAATGAAGCAACAACTACAACCTGCTATATTGTAGCAAGGCAAAAATCAAATTGAGAGATCAGTCGGAAATCAACTGACCTTGACATTAACGTGCAGAGCAGAGCTGGCATTGTAGGCAACCTGGCTGGCCTCGTGCACCAGCTTCATCTGCTCCATTATAAGGTTCGCTTGGAGTATGGATTCCTAGGCTGCACCTGTCGAGTCATCTAGATTATGATGAGTAGCAAAGAGCCACGATGGTGTTACAGTCGGAGCAATCATAGGGTCTGAAGCATGGAGCTGCGCAGGCGAAGCAGGGACTTGAGAAATCGATGCTGGGGGACAGTCAGTCGACACAGGATTGGCAAAAGAAACTGTGGCCCGAGTCAGATCTCCGGACCGCTGGACCACTGTCTCTAGTGCTGATGTCGACTGAGGCTCCTGGCCTTCAGACATCCTCCTGCTCGAAGCCCTGCCCTTCCTTCCCGTATTCCTCTGATACGCTTCTTCATCGTCATTTGGAAGTTCAATGACGTCTCGTGGGGCTGCACAAAAAGCAACCATACGGGCCCAATCGACCGACAATTCAATCTACAAAACAAGTACATGATTGCAGGATCGTACCGGCTTTGGAAGTAGCCACGTCTTCAGTCTCTTCGTCATCCCGAGCCTTATCAATATCCATGGAGGTTTGAGAAGTTGCAGCACTAAAAAATTCATAACCCACTCGGTCAAGAGTAGAAGTATGAGTCAAAAGTAAAACACAGAAAGATAGAACACTCACGCAGAAGCGACGGGAACGTCCATCTTGATCCGGGGCAAGGTCTTCCGAGGCTTTGAAGGAGCAACCTTGGTCTGCTTGGCGACCTTCTCTGACGGCTCCGGAGTGGAAGTCCGAGTGCGCTTATGCACTTGTGTGCTCGGAGCCACAGCCTTGTTACGCCTGCCCACTGGATCATGAGACTGCTTGGATCGACGCTCTGTGCGGGGTGGTGAGTCGACCTCCTCTACCTTGTCATCTGACTCATCACTCTCCTCCTCATCATCGTCATCAGGAGATTGCCAGTCGGCGCTCTCGTCTGCGCTCTCCACTTCCTCCTGGGCTTGCTCCTGGGCTTTCTCCCCGTTCGGCATCGAATACATCTCAGTATAAACCTGTGAGGCAAGAAGTTAAACAAACACCAGACAGATTCAAATACGGTCGCAAGATATAATGAAAATCACTCGGTGATAAGGATCAAACCTTGTCCGGCTGGTTGTCAGCGTCGAATGGATCGACTCTCCTAGTCCCCTTGGGGTTGTCTTTGTTTTCGGTAATGCCCTTCAGCCACTGGGCCACTGTCTCATCGGTAACCTCCTCTGGGTGGACTCGGGCGGTGTCATTGGAGCCCGAATACATCCACATCGAGTGATCATGGGCCTGGAGTGGCAGGATGCATCGACTAAGAAACACTTCCAGTAAATCCATACCAGTCACACCCTGATGGACCAACTGGACTACCCGCTCGACTAGCATGTTCGTCTCTACTTTCTCTGCTGCAGACACGGTCAGTGAAGAAGGATGTTGGACTTGATCTAGGGTAAAGGGAGGAAGATCGGTTGACTCACCGGGGTTCGGAATGTCTTGGCAATAAAACCAGGTCGACTGCCACCCTATAACCGACTCGGGAAGTGTCATAGGAGGAAAAGTGCTCCTCTTCCTCATCTGAATCCCTAAACCCCCGCACTTCTGAATCACATGAGTCCTTTCGTTAGTCGGATTTGCCTTCTTCACCGACTGAGAACGACAAGTGAAGATATATTTGAAAAGACCCCAATGCGGTCTACAGCCTAAGAAGTTTTCGCACATAGAAACGAATGCGGCGAGGTATGTGATGGTGTTGGGAGAGAAGTGGTGAGGCTGAGCACCTAAAAAGTTCAAAAAACCCCGGAAGAAAGGATGTGGGGGCAGGGAGAAACCACGGTCGATGTGAGTTGCTAGGAGGACGCACTCACCCACCCGCGACTGAGGCTCGATCTCGTCACCCGGCAGCCTCCAGGTCCCGTCAGTGATCAAACCCGCGGCGGACAGATCCACTTGCTGGAGCATAGATCGAATCCAGTTCCCCTGGATCCAACCAGGCGGCAACCCAGACCTCTACGACGATCCCCGACTCATTTTCTTGCCCTTTGCCGTCGCCGTCACTTTCTTCACACGCTCCAGTGCCACCGCCTTGTCCTTCACCACTGTGGAGGACTACGCATAGGTGGAGCGGCGGCGGCGAGGGCGAAAGAGGACGCGGTGGAGAAGCAGAGGAAGGAGAAGGGGAATGGGAGCACATTGTACAAATGCATCGGCCTCGACGCTTTTTATGGGCCTAGTTCCGAGTGGCTGACGCATGGGCCCGAGCGATCCTATCAAATCCCGCAACAATCGTGCACCGGATACATGGCGAAAAGGGTGGCACGGAAATCGAGGCGCCCATGTCTATCAGTCCCGTTTACTACGGCGCACTCCACCTCGCGTGCTTCCCAAAATTTTCGAATCCCGCGAGATCCAGGAACCGCAGTAACCAATCGCGCCAAAGATTTCACACCATATCAACACTCGAAGATTGCCAGCATAAGTTCACTCGACGACCTCTAAATCGATCAAGGCGACTGAAATGAAGTCAAAGTTTCAGCATGGACCTCGAACTCAGTATGGATGCTTATGAAGCACAAGAGTCAAGGCAGGGTCAACTTCAACTCCGTTTTCACTCGGACCTCAATCCATTTGGGGGCTAATGACGATGCCATAGACCAAGGGTAGGGTGATGGACCTGGCTTATACGCCCTACCCAAGGTCACTACCCTAGAAGAAGGACATTCAAAGTATAGAAGAAGTACCGATTGAAGCCATCAAGTGCAATCCACTCGACTAGTCATCTCACTCGGATACCCCCAATTTCACTTGACCTGGATGAAGTCATTCGACCATACAGGAATCCACTCAGAGTACAGAAGATCTAGAGTCACTCAGGATGGCAACGGTCAGGCGTTCACTCCGTAGTCTTGAAGATCATTAATAGCACTTTATAGCTTGGGTTACCAGTAACGCCCTACCTTAATGTACATTGAACCCCTGTAACGGAGGACGGCTGGGGTCCTAGCAGACTCTATATAAGCCACCCCCTCCTCTGGGAAAAGGGTTTGCACCCCTTGTAAGACACACCCATATTCCAGTTGACCGCCTCAGGGCACCGAGACATAGGGTTTTTACCTCCTCCGAGAGGGGCCTGAACTCATAAACTCGTGTGTACAACCTCGCCGTAGCTAGGGCCTTGCCTCCTCCTACGTACTCCCTGCTCTTACTGTCAAACTTAGTACCACGACAGTACCCACATATTCTATGAAGAACTTTATTGGTCAAACCTTTATGACAACATCTGTAGTTCCCTTTGTCCGTCAGTATGTTACTTGCCCGAGATTCGATCATCGGTATCTCCATACCTAGTTCAATCTCGTGACCGACAAGTCTCTTTACTCGTTCCATAATACATCACCTTGTAACTAACTCCTTAGTCACTTTGCTTGTGAGCTTCTTGTGATGCTGTATTACCGAGAGGGCCCAGAGATACCTCTCCATCATACATAGTGACAAATCCCAATCTCAATTCACGCCAACTCAACAGACACCTTCGGAGATACCTGTAGAGGACCTTTATGATCACCCAGTTATGAAGTGACGTTTGATAGCACACAAGGCATTCCTCTGGCATCCGGGAGTTGTATGATCTCATGGTCGAGGGAATATGTATTTGACATTAAGAAAGCAGTAGCAAAAACTGAACGATCATATGCTATGCTAACGGATGGGTCTTGTCCATCACATCATTCTCCTAATGATGTGACCCTGTTATCAAGTGACAACTCATGTCTATGGTCAGGAAACCTTAACCATCTTTTGATCAACGAGCTAGTGTTGTAGAGGCTTACTAGGGACCTGGTATTTGCTTATGTATTCACACATGTATTTGAGTTCCCGATCAGTAGAATTATAGCACGAATAATAAACCTTTATCATGATTATGGAAATATAATAATAACCATTTTATTATTGCCTCTAGGGCATATCTCCAGCAATGAAATATTCTTTAGGCAGGAACCTATCCTTACACATAATTTTCCTGTTGAAACTTTGCGAGATCCTCTTCATCTAAGAGCGATCCTGTGTTCAAATTAAATAAACTTCCAGATACATTGAAATATGACTATCTCGATGAAAAGAATGTTGGGATCTATGGTAGGGTGCGTCGATTACAAACTAAAAATTCCTAACCGCGGAACATCCAGGAGCATGCTACGTGATATGGATCACGGGTCGCTACCACTAAATACGTGGTGCCGTGCAACTGAAGAAGAGTTGGGGCAGCGCGTATGTGTGGATCATCTCCTCCTCATCCGATCTCCCTCGAACAATCGGTCGTCAGATCCCACGTACAGGTTCACCGGAGCGGCGCAAGTGCACTGCATCTCCACGCGTGCGGGAGGAACACCATGTGGAGGACTGCTAGGTCTGACCACACAGTCGGCAGTGAGTGCAGGTGGCTAATTACAACACATGCAAAGCTCTAGTGATGATGCCGAAGCGATCTATCGAATGAGTGTGCCGCACCTCCACTATATATAGGCATCCATCGCGGGGTCAACACTTGGGCCTCGCACGGACCTTAAAGCCCAAAGTCTGTTTGGCCAGGATCTGAGTCCGAGTAGGATCACATCTAACTTGTGGAGTCGGATCGTGCCTCACAGGTTCCTTCTCTTAAGCGCACGACCCGTTAGCTTCAAGTCGGCTTGGTCGCAGGTCGGCTCACCTCTGACCTGCTCGGTTGGTAGCGGCCTCTAGCAAGCCGTGCCGGCCACCAAGTAGACAATGAATCAGGTTGGCGAACCTGTACAACATGCACTACTGCAGGATGGTCCAAATGCGACATTACAATCAGAGACCTTCGACAAAAATGTGTTCGATGCATTAGTCGCAAATGGTGGTGTAAGAAAACCATCAAAAATGATATGATTTATTTGCGATGGTGCAGACATCAAACACGATTCAGATCAGAGTTGTGTGTGCGCTATGTGGCATAGGGTTGGTCCATGCAAACTATCCGCGATGAGCATAACAACAGAAACAGTTGGCTATAGATGAGGATGTGTGCGATATATGGCATACGATTGTTAGGAGCCTGATCCTAAGAACACCTAGCGTGTAACACATCATATCACATTGCATCCTCACACACGGTATTCCCATGGCGGTAGCCTTACCTTGTCCGGGACCATTTGCGCCTTTTCCCATGTATATGATTGTGTCGCTAGCATCCATATGACAGAGAACCTGGGCCGACATGACTAGTCGTAAACCCAATGTGGCACAAACTTACAAGGACAGGTATACATGACCTAGTAATGCATGTGTCAGTCATTAGCGTGTGCAACCGACTAGCAAGCTACAAGGACTCCAGTAAAACACCGCATGACCTCCTCGAGGGACAGACACAGGAGCAAAGAAGGACACATGCCGGTCAATCCATGTGTTCTGGAGCAGTAGCAAGCTACCAGGGCTCAGTGGAAGCACTAGGAGACATTTCTCCATAAGGGATATGCTTGATATGTGCAAATACAACGTGGCATCACAAAAAAACTCTATGACTCAAAGTATTTATTTAAAAGGCTCCGAAGAGCCATACATAACATATCCATACAGGTAGGGGTCACACGACCCAACACTCAAGTCATACAAACATACAAGCACATGCGGAAGCTAAACTTGTCTGAGTACAGACAACTAGAAAGAAAAAGGTTGTAGAAGCCTGCCTATCTACCGTGACCCTTCACAAGCATAAGGTTGCCACCTGGGTAGCAAGTCACTCGTCAATGTCAAGATCTACATAGAAACCATTTGTATTCTTGGGTTCTCCTCTACGGCAGTTTATTGAACAAACATGACTACAAAGGTACTCAGCAAGTCTTACATCAGATCTAACTACTCATGCATAGTATCAACAAAGGGTAGTGTTTTTTATTTTAGCAAGCCAACTCTGACTCTTGGCTATCCTGTACTACGTCTACCAATAGTTTCAATAAGATGAGATAGCGTACACGAGTCCACTAATCACCAGGACAATACTCTACCGTGGATCCTCTCCCATCTCCCTATGAGAGGGCCATCCACAACACTCCCACTTGTCATACTTTTATGAGTAACCATTTAAGTTGTCTATGAGAGGCCTTTTAATTGATATCGATGCGAGGAGTAGGATTTCCATGCAACGGATGCACTAGAGCTATAAGTGTAAGAAAACTCACTACTGGAACTAAGAGGGAGTGCATCCAACTTGCTTTATCATGAAGACCTCGGGCATTTGAGCAAGCCCTTCATCGGAATATACAAGACAAGTTCTATAATGTAAAAATGACAACTCATGGAGACTCTCTATCTGAAGAACATGGTGCTACTTTGAAGCACAAGTGTGGTAGAAGGATAGTAGCATTGTCCCTTCTCCCTTTTTCTCTCATTTTTTATTTTCTCCTTTTTTGAACAATATCATGAACCTCATCCCCACTTTTGCGAGGACTCACCAGTCTCCGTCATTCTTTACCTCGGTGGGGCATTGTCCTAATAATGATCATCACACTTCTTTTTTACTTACAACTCGATAAACCAGAATAATATGACTCTATATGAATGCTTTTGGAAGTGTACCAGGATGTGTAATGATCTAGCGTAATAACATGTATTACAATGATGAACGGTGGCTTTGCCACTAATTATCATGTCAGGTCTTATATGATCATGGAAAGCAATATGATGATGAACACACACGTCATGTGGCAGTGACTGTGGAAGTTGCATGGCGATATATCTCGGAATGGCTATGGAAATGCCATTATAGGTAGGTATGGTGGCTATTTTGAGGAAGGATAAAATAAGGTTAATGTGTGATAGAGTGTATCATATCATGGGGGTTTGGATGCACTGGCGAAGTTCACACCAATTCTCGAGGTGAAAATGGGCGATGCACGGTACCAGAGAGGCTAGAAATATGTGCATAGGTGGGAGTGTCGTATTATTCCATGAACTCAAATCAGTCATAAAGAACTCATATACTTATTGGGAAAGTTTTATTAGCCCTCGAAGCAAAGTACTACTCGGATGCCCCTAGGGAGTAGGTTGATAGGAGTTGACCACGCGTGCTCGATTCGAACAACACAAAGGATTTCAACGAGGATAAAAATGCTCCAACATCCACGTCATGCCATCACAGACACTTAAGTGAGTAATACATAACAAGGTTTAATATTGATATCTTTGCTAACCAATGATCATGAACCAATACCATTTCATATTACTATATCAATATAATTAAATCACATGTTCATGTTCAGTGATCTTCATGAAAGATTTTATTATATTAGTCTTGTATACCTATCATTCTTAGACTAGTCTCGTAACTCGTGTACATTACCACTTACTATAAATAGACTCTCAAAAAGGTATAAGTGAAGCATGAGAGTGCAAATCATTTCTATAAAATATAACCATCGTCGTGCTCTAAAGATATAAGTGAAGCACATGACCAACTGCCTAACTCAGATATAAGTGAAGCACATAGAGCATTCTAATCAATCATGACGAATGTGTGTGTCTCTCAAAAGGTATATCCAACAAACATTGATTGTGGCAAACTAACAAACAAAATAAAAACTATAGCACAAGATGCTCCAAGTAAAACTCATATCATGTGGTGAATAAAAATATAGCTCCAAGTAACATACCGATGAATTGTGGACGAAAGAGGGGATGCCATCCCGGGGCATCCCCAAGCTTAGACGCTTGGGTCTTCCTTGAATATTACCTTGGGGTGTCTTGGGAATCCCCAAGCTTGAGGTCTTGCCGCTGCTTCTTCCTTCATCCATCATGATCTCACCCAAAACTTGAGAACTTCAGCACAGAAAACCTCATGAGTTCCATTAGTATAATCGTTAAACCATAAACTTAGGTACTGTTGTAAGACAATTCATAATTGTTCTTTCATAATACCTAATATATTCTAACCTCGTGAGATTGGCAGGAAAAGACCATCGCTCGTCCCCTACCGCCACTCATAAGGAAGACACTTGATAATAAATCATGCTCCAACTTTATAGCATAACTAGAGACTATACATGCATGCTTCGGGAATCACAACCCTTAACACCAGTATTCTTACTAAATCACAATAATTCACTAGTACCTCCCACACATCACCATCTTAATATCAGAAAACTATTGCAAGGAATCAAACATATCATATTCAGTGATCTCTACATAAAAGTTTAATTATATCCCTCTTGAATACCTATCATATCAAAACCAATTTCATAACATGTGTATATTGCCATTACTATTTATTGAACTCTCAAAAAGATTTAAGTGAACCATGAGAGTGGAACTATTTCTCTAAAATATAACCACTGTCGTGCTCTAAAAGATATAAGTGAAGCACTAGAGCAACTGCCTAGCTCAAAAGATATAAGTGAAGCACATAGAGTATTCTAACATATCGCGTGTCCATCTCAAAAGGTGTGTCCAGTGAATGATGATTGTGGCAAACTAAAAACAAAACAAAGCAAAAACAACTATGGTACAATATGCACTAAGCAAAACTCACATCATGTGATGAATAAAAATATAGCTCCAAGTAATATACTGATGGTTTGTACACGAAAGAGGGAATGCCCTCCATCTAGGGCATGCCTAAGCTTAGAGTCTTGGGGTCTTCCTTGAATATTACCTTGGGGTGCCTCAGGAATCCCCAAGCTTAGGGTCTTGCTGCTCCTCATTCCTTCATCCATCGTGATCTCACCCAAAACTTGAAAACTCTAACACACAAAACCTCATGAGATCCATTAGTATAATCGGCAAACCATAAACTTAGGTACTGTTGTAAGCCAATTCATAATTGTTCTTGCATAATACCTACTATATTATAACTTCTCCATGACTTATATACACCCCCCCTCCCCGATATAATCCATAGTATCATTAAAATAAACACACTGTGCAATAAAAAAACAAAGTAAGTCTAAAATAGAACAGTCTGTAATGATCTGAACTAAAACCATACTTTTGTAACTCCAAAAATTCTGAACAATTAGGACAAAGTAAAAATTAGAAATTTCAGAATTTTATCATGTTCCAGTAAAAAAATGTAAATTCCAGCACTCGGCGCAAAAGTTTCTGTTTTTGCACATAATCAATTCAACTATCATTCAAATCATTCTGAAGGCTTTACTTGGCACAAACACTAATTAAAAGATAAAAACACAATCATTATGTAGAAATAATCATGTCATCACACCATGTTCGAAAGCAATTGAATGCGTGAAATTAAATGTATCCCAACATGTTTGCTCTTATAAGTAATGGATTTTCTTTCCTTTATAACGTGCGCTTGTATGAGAGAAAATAAATGATGTGATTTTGTTTTCTTTGTAAGGTGGGGTGTTATTATGTGAGAAGTTGGACGGTTTTTGAATTGTGTTGAGTTATGCTCAACATTGGAATGATCTGGGTCGTTGGTCGAAAGCAATTGAACACATGAGACTAAATGTATCCCAAAATGTTTGGTCTTTTATAAGTAGTGAAGATGAAGAATAAGTAATGGATTTCTTTCATTTGTAACGTGCATTTGTATGGGGGAAAATGAAAGTTGTAATTTTGTTTCCTTTGTAATGTGGGGTGTTATTATGGGAGGAGTCGGATGGTGTTCTTAATTGTGTTGAGTTCTACTCAACATTAGAATGGTCTAGGTTGTTGGTCGAAAGCAATTGAACATGCAAGATTAAATGTATCTCAACATGTTTGATCTTTTATAAGTAGTGATGTGATGATGAAAAAGCATTTGGGTACAAGTCATATGATGGTGTATACACCTGAAACATTTTATCCAACAACATATCCATTTGTGTGCTACATTGACAAAATTATGTGTTTACTACAATATAATTTGGGCGATATAACCTTTTTTTCTTACATAACATAAATTTATGTATTTTTGGCTCAAATATTATTACACCATGCCCAACAATATGTATCATTAATGTTTTCAAAATTTTAGAAGACTTACATTGGTGCAATTTTGATTATTTCATTTCAAACCGGTGTCCACTCCCTACACCACGTCTGACAACACATATCATTCACGTTTTTGGGATTCTGAAAGACCTAGACATATCAAATGGACATTTCGATTATTTCAAATTAAACCATGGTCCACTCTCTTAGGTTTTCTTACTCTTAATTTCGTAAAGCGGTAAGACAGAGGGGAGACATTGATCTCACAAAAAACAATTTGAGACAGACAAGAAAGGGATTAATAAACTAAAATCTATGTCAAGGCAAATTATCCATCGTAGTCTAGGTGGTTAGGATACTCGGCTCTCACACAACTTACCCGGGGTGAAGCTCCAGCGATGAAATAATATGATCTGAAATGATTTTCACATCAAATTTGAAAATTGTCAATATTCTTTTGAGAAATAGAAGTATGCTTTGTCACATCCAATTTGAACTTTGCCTATATTATTTTGAGAAATATATGTGTGTTCCCTTGTAGTGACTAGCATCATGCCGTGGTTGTTTTGTCCGCCCCTGCTCGAAAACGACAAGTGGTGCTAGTCGGTGTGGTCTTCCTGCTTCCCTCCATGGTAGAGGGGAGGGCTCTTAATTCTATGAGTAAGTGTGTTGCTTCACCAGGGTGAGACATTTCAGTGATCTCCCTGCTATATTCTCTCCATGGTGGTGGCAGCCTATGAGTGGATGGCAGGTCTCACTGTGACCCCATTCCATGGGGTGGTGTCTTGTTAGATCCGAGATTTCTACGAGTTTCGTGTCTTGCCTTGAGCCAGATGAGGGCCTCTTGATCTTCCTTGGCTACCGATGCCATCATGATGATGAATAATCAATGAAGGAGATCTGGATTATTGGAAGCGGCAGAGTGGAATTGGAGCACATACTAGACGTGGAGGTTCTGAAGACCTAGGGCGCACACAGTGGCCCAAAGTTAGGCTCCTTCGATGATCTATCGTTCTTTATGGTCAAAGGCAGGTCCTTTTCCTCCCGACCAAGATGCCTATGGGGGAGGCATTTCTTCTTCTAGAAGGAGTCCACGGCATGGTGCCATGGATATTTCGTTGACCCAAGTGGCCTCATCCCAGGTGTCGGGGAGATGGAATCCATAAGTTACTACGATGGGATTCGATTGTTAGGTTATCCTGGGATCTGCTTTGTAAGAGGGCCTCTTCATTACCTTGTATCATTCGGCAGTGCACTTTGGTTTGTGCTTTATCTATAAAGTGGGGAGAGAGCCTATTTCAAGAGTTTTAGCCTAGATATATTTAAAGGTTTATTTGATATGACCCGAGACACAACTTGTTAACTACATTCATGACATGAGAAAGATGAGAACTTTAAAGGCCTGCACAATAATGTCAAGCTCTCTGTTAAGCTTGTAGAAACAAAGGGATATGTTGTTTATGATGTGGTATACTCCATTCTCAAATTAGTATTGCTTCTACCGGTGGCAAAGATAAGTTTTGAAAGGGTATTTTCGCGATGAATTTAGTGAAGCATAAGTTGAGGTGTACGATGAGTGATAGTCTTTTGGATAATTATCTAGTCACATTAATAGAGTGAAATTTTCTCTTCAAGGTAAAATATGCTGATATAATTGAGACTTTCATGGCCACGAGAAAGTGTTATCTGGAGAAGAGCAAGAACTAGTAATAGTACTAGCAAAAGATCCGTGCGTTGCAACGAGAGAAAAAATACCACATGCCTAATTGAATAACCATGACTCAAGACCCTAATAGGCCCACATCCTTTACTTCAAGACATGGCATCCCATCTGTATTTCCACTTATCCTCCTTCCCATCCTCGTCGACGGTGGCCCCAGTGCTCACACAATCACAATGCCTTTGGATATGTTCAATCCTAAGGCGTCTCTCTCCTCACTAGTGCAGAATCGGGCTATTGTCCCGGTTCATAAGGACCTTTAGTGCCGGTTCATCACGAACCGGCACTAAAGGCCCACCACGTGGCACGAGCCCGTGCCGGGGGGCTGGGGGCCTTTAGTTCCGGTTGGTTACACCAACTGAGACTAAAAGGTTTAGGTGTTTATGGGTTTATGATTTGTTTTTCCTTTTAATTTAGTGTTTTCCATTTAATTCTTTTTGATTTCAAACATATTTTACGCTACTACATACTGTACACATTATGCATATATATAAATAGAATTTCTTGTAGAACCGATCATACATATATCATCGAATTTTTCGCACGACCATTCACATACACACATATATATATAATTTGGTATATACGATTTCTCATACAATTTCCAGGTCATTACATGGAGGCATTACAACTTGTAATGGAATTCTCCTTTGGGATCTATGACCTAGTCGAGTAAAAATCCCGCTATTTCCACTTGAATCGCTCGTACGTGATCCTCT
The DNA here is from genome assembly GCF_002162155.2 of Triticum dicoccoides. NCBI lineage: Eukaryota > Viridiplantae > Streptophyta > Magnoliopsida > Poales > Poaceae > Triticum > Triticum dicoccoides. The sequence continues at coordinate 235,804,601 of NC_041389.1, forward strand.
AGTAGGAGCTGACCCCGCGTCTCCCCCATCTTTAAAGAAGGAGACCATTATGCATGTATAAGTTGTGTGTGTATATATTAGATAATGATGTAAAAATTGTAAATAGTGTTCTGGCAAATGTACCATTGGAGTCTATCATTTTTGCTCCTTTCAGACGCCATCATGCGAATGTTCTCACAAACGTAGTATGCACGTAAATTAGTCCCCAGCTGCTGATCAGCGGTACTCACATGTGTTTATAGCGGGGGATCGATTGCACTGCCTGTTCTGCCAGCTGGGGAACAGTTTTCCCGCATTTTTTTGCCAGCTGCTTGGCTCGAGCTCGAGCTTGACTCCTTTTTCTGTGCTTGATATGACTTCCTGATAGAGCGCTCATAGTCTGAGTCCCTATGCTTGACAGCTGGTTGAGATCAATAAATTGTTGTATGACATGCTCAGGTATGATCTCCTTCGGCAGCGGGGGCGGTTTTGGTCCCAAATGGGTCCTCAATTGGTCTTTCACTTCGACTTCGTTTTCCTCGTCAGTCAGGTGGTAAGGCAATCTCGGAAGAGGCTTGAGGCTTGGACCATATCTAAATTTCTTGCCTCCTATTGTACTACTAACCGACGTAGTTGCGGCGCCTCTCTTCTGCTATTGCTGAGGCGGCAGAGCCCGCAAAGGCAGCGGAGACGGCTGACATAGTGCCTGACTTGAGGAGGAGTCGGCTGACGTGGTGCCGAACTTGGAGGAGCTGGATCAGTCTATTGACATGAAGGAGCAGGAGTCTGCTGAGGCGGCGGCGGACTTGGAGGAGCGGGAGTTTGCTGAGGCAGCGAAGGACTTGGAGGAGGAGCCGGCTGACGCGGTGTCGGTGACCTTGGGAGACGATGCAATCCTTTCTCCATAGAATGATACGATGTACAGCCTCTCCTAGTGTGTGCTCGTCGTCACCTCCAGGAATGTCAAGCTCTAGCCCCAAATATCCTACCACAACTTCATCAACCCCGACACGAGCATAGCTAGCTAGAATCGGATTGCAACGGAAGGTTGCTTCAGGGGGATTTGTATAAGCATAGCCTTCAGCCACCTTCATGGATATCTTCTTCATTTTAAAGTGTAGCTCACAATTTGTCGTAGCTATGATATCATCCACAGGGTATCTATCCAGCAGTGCATCATCGCCCGGGGCGGAACCCACGCTGCTTCTCGAAATGGATGGGACAGTGCTATCCAATGCTGGATCCGCTAGCTGTTGCCGCTGCTAAGACCCCCTTTCCTGGCTAAGTGAGTCGATCTGCTGTTGCCGCTTGAAAGCGAGTTCAACTCCGCGTGCTTTGATTCTATGATGTGAAGGCAGTCTGCTTCTTGCTTCCTCTGCTCCTCCTCTAGCTTCCTCTTCTGCTCCTCATGCCGCATCTTTCTCGCACGGCTTCTGTAGTCGGCGTTCTAGTCCGCAAACCCCTCAAACCACGGAACAACGCATTTGCCTCGTGTTCTTCCCGGGTGTTCATGATTCTTCACGGCGCGCAAAAGCTCGTCGTTCTCTCTGTTGGGCATGAACACACCCGTCGAGCCTCTTATATTGCAATAAGTAAATCTGCATCGGCCCCTTTAAGACTTGCCCGCTCCAAAACCTCGCCTGTCTTTGGGTCCAAACCCCCCCCCATGCGCATAGAACCAAGTCCCGCACCTGGGGGGCCAACTCAATGTAATTGGAGTGACCCCGGCATCCATCATCTCTTGCTCAGCGAGATCCCACTTAGGTCGGGCCACCTTGTAGCCACCTGGCCCCAGCTTATGGTGCCACTACTTTTTCGCGGCATTAATCTTGTTTTTTCTCGACCGTTCCTGAGCTACTTATGATTCCTTGAACTTCAAGAAAGCTTCCTAGTGATCTCGTGCCTTCTCCAGTGTTCCCTTTAATTCTGGAGTCTGCTTTTCTGCATTGACATACGTAGCCCATATAGTTTTCTTGTGGTTGTTGAATGTTATCGCCATCTTCTTAAGAGTTGCGTTCTTGACTTTCTCCAGATCTGCATCTGTCAAATAATCTGGTAGGTGAAATATGACATGAGCGATTCCCAAAGCAGATTTTTTGCTCGTTGGTCGACAAAAGTAACATCTGGATCGCCCTTTGCTGGCCTTTTCCATTCTTGAATGGAGATCGGGATTTGGTCCCTGACAATAACTCTGCATTGACGAATGAACTTCTGTGCATTCATCTTAGGTTCATCAGGTTCGCCATTAGGTTTTATGGCATCGCTGTTATACTTTATGTCACCCTTGAACTTTTTGGCCGAGCCTCGAACTGCCCCAGTGCTTGTAGAAGATTTGCTCGATCCGGAGGGCTAAAAGAAGAAAGATTGATTCGTTAGTATATGTACAAATCAAGTAAAACATGTGATGATCACCAGATTTCTTATATAAATATACCTCGCCGGTCTTTGTTATTTGAAGGACAACATTTCCTTCGTCATGCATGTTCTGGACTTCATCTGTTCATTCGTCTTCATCGAACATCATTCCATCATCGATATTGTTCAGATATTGCGAGCCGCCATCTTCTTCATTCTAATCTGGTCTCGGGGAGCGTATGATCTCGAACAAGGTGTCTTCTCCTTCTCTGTCGGTATTGTCCATAGCTTTTATTTACCTAATCCATAAGAAAGATAAAACAACTTAGTATTCAAATTAGAATGCATGCAATTAATAAGGAAAAACCGAATCATAGTAGATAATATCCATCTCGGATAATATCACTAATATATCACATCGTCTTGAATATTATCGAATAATATAATCTTGAATACATCGTCTTGAATATTATCGCATATAATCTCGAATACATCTCGAATATGATATATATATACATATATATATATATATATATATATATATATATATATAACATATCACTAGCTAACATCACTTGTGGTGGACACCCAAAGAGAAGGAACGATCATGGGATCATAGCTCGGGTGAGATTCCTGAAGAACCTGCCAGGTATTGGAGAACCTGACGTCCAACGCAACCATGTAGTGACAGATGTGCTCGTCCTCCTCCCTGACACGGTGAGGTACCACCTCCGCGGGGGACGCCAGCCTCCGCACCAAATGTGGCCTATGCGCCGGCCACCAAAGAAGCTCTGGGTCGACGACGGGACCCGGGTTCCTCACCAAGTTGTGCGCCCTTGAAGGTAGCACCTCCTAGTGCCATCCCGGCGGAGCCCAGTCCCGGACATGGCGCCTATGAAGCAGGGCGTCACCGCGAATGAGTCAACGACGAGGATGCGGGCCGGGCATCATTGACGCCGAGAACAAATTCTATGCAAATTTAACATTTTTTAAATGCTTGGATTGTGATTTCTTATAAACGATTGAAGAGGATTCAGAATCATAATGGATTCTCTTAACCTTTAAGGGATTTAACAAAATGGCGCCATTCTAGATGTGCAGAAAATGGTCCATATTTTTCCTTATCTCATCTACCCTTCTATATGTCATGTTGTCTAATGTCAAAGGATGCAAGAAAACCATGGCTTCATCATTAGCCGGAAGTAACAGGCGCGTGATGGTAAGCTCTCCAAAGTTGTTTTGGAAGGGAGTCCCGAATAGGATAATTAGCTTTTTGGTACAAATTTCAGCAATAGCCTTCCGAATATTGCTATTTGGAAGGCCTTTGCTGAACTTCGTACCAAAAAGTGAATTATCCTATCAGGAACTCCGTTCCAAAACAAGTTTGGAGAGCTTCGTACCATCATGCGCCTGTTAGTTCCGGCTAATGATGAAGCCATGAACTTCTTCAATACTTTCACACAAGACAAGACATATAGAACCGTACGTAGATGAGATCAGAAAAAATTGGATCAACTTGTGCACATCCATAATGGGGGCATTCTTGATAAATCCCTTATTAAAGGACTAAGAGAATCTATTGTATACATACATATACTAATTAATTGCAAATACATATAATAGACTTTTGCAAATACAACATTAAAATATCGGGCATAACAAACTTTTTTTAAATGGTTGATTGTGATTTTTGTAATTCTTTTTCACTTGATTTTGTAAATACATAACAAACTTTTGCAAATACAACGTTAAGATATTAACATTAAAAATATTTTTAGTATACGGTTAACTTTTTTCTATGCTTGGTCAAATTTCCTCAACTTTTTTCCATGTAAATTTTCTCTCTATATATACTATATATACATATGGTCAACTTTTTCCTATGCAATTTTTTATTATACTATACATATGATACAACATTAAAAGTATAAAAAAAGTAAAAAATAGAAGAAAAAATAGCTAGTGAAAAAGAAACAATTAAACTATGCAAATTCCACCATTCATCTAC
>NC_041389.1:235809501-235892928 GCF_002162155.2 Triticum dicoccoides
TACATACATATAAAGAATTTTTTAAATATGTTTATCACAAACATCTAGTGAAAATTTGCATAGCTACAATTAAGCATATCAGAAACATCGGGCATAGCTACAATTTAATACATACATGTATACATTTATCTACAATTAAGCATAATCACAAACATCTAGTCAAAAAAATAGTCGGATCGAGATTGAGGGGGCGGCGAGCTCACAGTGGGCCGGCGAGCTCGAGGTAGGCGATGGCGGCTGGTGAGGTGAGGTTGAGGCTGGCGCGGGCGGCGTCGGGGAGGAGGGCTCGGGCGGCCGGCGTGGAGCTAGCTGGCGGCCGGCGTGGAGGAGGCGTGGGCGGCTGGCGTCTGGGGAGGCGATGGCGGGGTCGAGGCCGGCGCGGGCGACATCAACGGGGGCTTGGCCGGGGAGGAGGCGCGGGCGCGCTACGTCATGGGGAGGAGGTGGCGCGGGCGACGGTGGCAGCTTGGTGGCGTCCTGGTGTGGTTCGGCTGTGTCGATGGGAATGGAGAGGGAGGAGAAAATTCGTAAGTGTAGCTTATACATGAGGCACCTTTAGTCCCGGTTGGAGCCACCAACCGGGAATAAAGGGGTTGATTTGGCTAGCCGAAGCGGTGGGAAAGCGCAGCCTTTAGTCATGGTTGGTGGATCCAACCGGGACTAAAGGGGGGCCCTTAGTCGTAGTTGGAGCCACCAACCATGAATAAAGGTGGTGCGCTGCCACAGTCGCGGTGCTCGAAGTTTAGTCCCACCTCGCCCAGCGAAGGGCAGACGCACTGGTTTATAAGACCAGCCGCAGCAGCTCCTTCGAGCTCCTCTCTGAAGCAGGTCTTCTAGGCCTACCTCACGTGCGCTGCCCTATGGGCCTACTAGGCCTTGCGGGCCTGCATCTTGGCCCAACTTCTGGTTGGGTTTCTAGTCATATGCAGGCCGTGGTGGCCCAGTAGGCGGGCTTTTTTATTTATTTTTTATTTTTTGTTTTCTTCTTTATTTATTTTCTTTTGATTCTGAGTTTTTTTGATTTATTTAGAGTTTCTTTGTGAATATTTTTGCTTTAGGTAAAAAATTTATAAACTTTATGTTCGTGCCAGTAGTTTTGAAATTTGAATAGTTTAAATCTCAATTATTTGAAATTTGTGTGAGTCACTAGTTTGTGAATAACTTTACTTTAAAAATAGATTTTTCAGTCATTCTTTTTTCTTCTGTTTCATATTAGTGTGTTTTATCATTATATTCAATTTGGTAGGTTATTTAAAAAAATGAAATGCCTTTGTAACAGATGAGTTTTTGTCTGAAACCCTGATACTTCGAAAGAGATTGTCCATTTTGTACATGAAGTGCATCCAGTTTTGGTCGTAATCCTCTCAACGTTTTTGCACATGCTATGTGGGTGAAATGATGATACAATGCCAACTTTCAACCTTTTTAGAGTTCATTTGTAGTTCTTTTCGATTTCAGGGTCATTTAGCTCAAAAAAATTAGTAAATGCATGAAAAATAGAAAATGAAGTAAGAAAGGGTTGAAAATTGATGACATGGATTTGAATGGTGCATAATGAACGCACAAAAAGTTTGGAGTTGAAATAAGTTTAAAAAATGAAATGCCTTTGTAACTGATGAGTTTTCATCCGAAATCCTGATACTTCGAAAGAGATTGTCAATTTTGTACATGAAGTCCATCCATTTGTTGTCGTAAGCCTCTCAACTTTTTTGCACATGCTATGTGGGTGAGATGATGATACCATGCCAACTTTCAACCTTTTCATAGTTCATTTGTAGTTCTTTTCAATTTCAGGGTCATTTAGCTCAAAAAATCAGTAAATGCATGAAAAATGGCAAATGAAGTCAGAAAGGGTTGAAAATTCATGACATGGCTTCGAATGGTGCATACTGAACGCACAAAAAGTCTAGAGTTGAAATAAGTGTTAAATATCAAATGCCTTTGTAACAGATGAGTTTTCGTCCGAAACCCTGATATTTCGAAAGAGATTGTCCCTTTTGTACAAGAAGTGCATCCAGTTTTTGCCGTAACCCTCTCAACTTTTTTGCACATGCTATGTGGGTAAATGATGATACCATGCCAAATTTCAACCTTTTCATAGTTCATTTGTAGTTCTTTTCAATTTCAGGGTCATTTAGCTAAAAAAATCAGTAAATGCATGAAAAATGGCAAATGAAGTCAGAAAGGGTTGAAAATTCATGACATGGCTTCGAATGGTGCATACTGAACGCACAAAAAGTCTGGAGTTGAAATAAATGTTAAATATCAAATGCCTTTGTAACAGATGAGTTTTCGTCCGAAACCCTGATATTTCGAAAGAGATTGTCCCTTTTGTACAAGAAGTGCATCCAGTTTTTGCCGTAACCCTCTCAACTTTTTTGCACATGCTATGTGGGTAAATGATGATACCATGCCAACTTTCAACCTTTTCAAAGTTCAATGTAGTTCTTTTCAATTTCAGGGTCATTTACCTCAAAAAAACTAGTAAATGCATCAAAAATAGCAAATGAATTTAGAAAAGGTTGAAAATTGATGACATGGCTTCGAATGGTGCATACTGAATGAAAAAAGAAGTCGGGAGTTGAAATAAGTTTAAAAAAATGAAATACCTTTGTAACAGATGAGTTTTCGTCTGAAACCCTAATACTTTGGAAGAGATTGCCCATTTTGTACACGAAGTGCATCCAGTTTTTGCCGTAACCCTCTCAACTTTTTTGCACATGCTATGTGGATGAAATGATGATACCATGCCAACTTTCAACATTTTCAGAGTTCATTTGTAGTTCTTTTCAATCTCAGGGTCATTTAGCTCAAAACAATCAGTAAATGCATGAAAAATAGCAAATGAAGTCAGAAAGGGTTGAAAATTTATGACATGGCTTCGAATGGTGCATACTATACGCACAAAAAGTCTGGAGTTGAAATAAGTTTAAAAAATTGAAATGCCATTGTAACATATGAGTTTTCGTCCGAAACCCTGATACATCAAAAGAGATTGTCCATTTTGTACACGAAGTGCATCCTGTTTTTGCCGTAACCCTCTCAACTTTTCTGCACATGCTATGTGGGTGAAATGATGATACCATGCCAACTTTCAACCTTTTCAGAGTTCATTTGTAGTGCTTTTCAATTTCAGGGTCATTTAGCTCAAAAAATCAGTAAATGCATGAAAAATAGCAAATGATGTCAGAAAAGATTGAATATTGATGAGAAATTAATCACACATAAGTACCCTAACTATTACAAAGATTTCCTCCGGTTCGTCCGAAGTGGGACTTTCCAGATATATAAGTCCAGAAATTCACTAGAGAAGAAAGTGATGACAGTCAAGCCGGTCACATTCCAGAGTAGGATCTTTGGGTGTAAAACTTTTTCTTCGCGTGTGTCCCTTTGCACCGTAACCATGGACAATCTTCATCATTTAACTGGTGCTCGGGTCAATATTCACTGTGAAGGGAGCAATTTCATGAAACTTTTCATAATCTTCTGACATGTTTGTCTTGTCCTCCACTGCCACGATGTTTATTTTCCCTGAAAGAAATATGTGGCACTTTGGACCATCCTATGATGTATTCGCTTCCTTATCTTTTCGTTTTCTCGGCTTGGTAGACATGTCCTTCACATAGGAAACCTGCACCACATCATTGGCTAGGACGATGGTTCGTCTGCGTACGCAAGATTGTTGAGATCCACTGTTGTCATTCCGTACAGCGAGTCTTCCGTTACCCCGCCTCCTGTCAGATTGACCCATTTGCACCGAAACAAAGGGACCTTTAAAACACGTCCATAATCAAGTTCCCATATGTCCACTATGTAATCATAATACGTGTCATTTCCCCTCTTTGTTGCTGCATCAAAGCGGACACCACTGTTTTGGTTGGTGCTCTTTTTATCTTGGGTGATCATGTAAAATGTATTCCCATTTATCTCGTACCATTGGAAAGTCAATATATTCAAAGATGGTAACTTGGACAGCAAGTACAACTCATCATCAATAGCATCGTCATGCATGAGACGTGTCTGCAACCAACCGGCGAAAGTCTCTATTTGTTCACGTGTAATCCAGTCGTCAAACTGCTCTGGGTGTTTGGAGCGTAGAATATTCTTGTGTTCCTCGATATACAAAGCCACCAATGAGGAATTTTGTAAAACTGTGTAGTGTGCTTTAGTGAGAGAATGTCCGTCCATGAATATTATTGCTTTTGGTCCTAGCGTGCCTTTTTCACCCAATCTGCCCTCATGTCGCGATTCAGGAACACCAATCGGCTTAAGGTCAGGAATAAAGTCAACACAAAACTCAATGACCTCCTCACTTCGGCTTATAAAGCAGACACCAATCGGCTTAAGGTTATGAACATATTTCTTTAAGACTCCCATGAACCTCTCAAAGGGGAACATATTGTATAGAAATACGAGACCCAGAATGGCAATCTCTTCCGCTAGGTGAACTAGGATGGGCGCCATGATATTGAAGAAGGATGGTGGGAACACCAACTCGAAACTGACAAGACATTGCACCAAATCATTATCGAACTTGGGTATGATTTCGGGATCGATTAGCTTCTGAGAGATTGCATTGAGGAATGCACATAGCTCACAATTGCTAATCGAATGTTTCCGGTAGAATCCCCCTCAATGCAACCAAAAGCAGTTGCGTTATAATCACGTGGCAGTCATGAGACTTTAGGTTCTGGAATTTATTCTCTGCCATATTTTATTATTCCCATTATAATCAATGAGAAGCCAGACGGGACCTTCATACTAAGCAGGCATTCAAAGAATATTTCCTTCTATTCTTTGGTAAGAGCGTAGCTGGAATGACCCTGATGTATGCCGTATTTTCCGTGCATACGTTGCTGGTCCTCTCGTGCCTCCGGTGTATCTTTTGTCTTCCCATACACGCCCAAGAAGCCTAGCAGGTTCACGCAAAGATTCTTCATCACGTGCATCACACCGATTGCAGAGCAGACCTCTATGTCTTTCCAATAGGGTGGTCCCAAAATATAGATTCTTCTTCCACATGGGTGCGCGTGTGTTAGCGTCATTCGGAACAGATTGTCCGCCAGGACCCTTTCCAAAGATCACTTTTAAATCCTTGACCATATCAAGTACATCATCACCAGTACGGTGGCGAGGCTTCTTCCGGTGATATGCCTCACCTTTGAAATGCTTGCCTTTCTTTCTTACGGGATGCCCGCTCGAAAGAAATCGACGATGTCCCAGGTACACATCCTTCTTACAATTATCCAAATATATACTGTCTGTATCATCCAAACAGTGCGTGCGTGTGCGGTCTCCCTTGTTTGTCCGTCCTGAAAGGTTACTGAGAGCAGGCCAGTCAATGATGGTCACAAATAGCAACGCATGTAGGTCAAATTCCTCCTGCCCGTGCTCATCCTATGCACGTACACCTTTTTCATTCCACAGCTTTAAGAGTTCTTCAACTAATGGCCTTAGGTACACATCAACGTCGTTCCCGGGTTGCTTAGGGCCTTGGATGAGCACTGGCATCATAATGAACTTCTGCTTCATGCACAACCAAGGAGGAAGGTTACACATACATAGAGTCACAGGGCAAGTGCTATGATTTTTGCTCTGCTCCCCAAAAGGATTAATGCCATCTACGCTTAGACCAAACCATATGTTCATTGTATCATCTGCAAAGTCCCGCCACTTTCTCTCGGTTTTTCTCCACTGTGACCCGTCAGCGGGTACTCTCAGCTTCTCGTCTTTCTTACGATCTTCTCTGTGCCATCGCATCAACTCGACATGCTCTTTGTTTTGGAATGAACGTTCCAACCGTGGTATTATAGGAGCATACCACATCATCTTGGAAGGAATCTTCTTCCTGGGGCGCTCACCCTCAACATCACCATGGTCATCGCGGTTGATCTTATAGCGCATTGCACCGTGATACATCCATTTTGCATCATGCTTTTATATCAATATTTATTGCATTATAGGCTGCTATTACACATTATGTCACAATACATATGACTTTTCTCTCTTATTTTATAAGGTTTACATGAAGAGGGAGAATGCCGGCAGCTGGAATTCTGGCCTGCAAAAGGAGCAAATATTAGATTCATATTCTACACAACTCCAAAATTCCTGAAACTCCATGAAAGTCAGTTTTGGAATATATTAAAAATATTGGGCGAAGAAAGCACCAGAGGGGGGCCACCCACCAGCCACGAGGGTGGAGGGTGCGCCCCCTGCCTCGTGGGCCACCTGGCAGGCCCTCGACGTCCATCTTCTACTATATGGTGTCTTTTGCGCTGGAAAAAATCATAACGAAGCTTTCGGGACGAAGTGCCGCCGTCTCGAGGAGGAACCTAGGCAGGACCAATCTAGGGCTCCGGCGGAGTTATTCTGCTAGGGAAACATCCCTCCGGGAGGGGGAAATCATCGCCATTGTCATCACCATCGATCCTCTCATCGAGAGGGGGTCAATCTCCATCAACATCTTCACCAGCACCATCTCCTCTCAAACCCTAGTTCAACTCTTGTATCCGATCTTTGTCTCAAAACCACAGATTGGTACCTATGGGTTGCTAGTAGTGTTGATTACTCCTTGTAGTTGATGCTAGTTGGTTTATTCGGTGGAAGACATATGTTCAGATCCTTAATGCTTATTAATACCGCTCTGATTATGAACATGAATATGATTTGTGAGTAGTTATGTTTGCTCCTGAGGACATGGGAGAAGTCTTGTTATAAGTAATCATGTGAATTTTGTATTTGTTTGATATTTTGATGAGATGTATGTTGTCTCTCCTCTAGTGGTGTTATGTGAACATCGACTACATGAAACTTCACCACGATTTGGGCCTAGGGGAAGGCATTGGGAAGTAATAAGTAGATGATGGGTTGCTAGAGTGACAGAAGCTTAAACCCTAGTTTGTGCTTTGCTTCGTAAGGGGTGATTTGGATCCATATTTTCATGCTATGGTTAGGTTTACCTTAATTCTTCTTTCATAGTTGTGGATGCTTGTGAGACAGGTTAATCATAAGTGGGATGGTTGTCCAAGGAAGGGCAGTACCCAAGCACCGGTCCACCCACATATCAAATTATCAAAGTAGCGAACATGAATCATATGAGCATGATGAAAACTAGCTCGACAGTAATTCCCATGTGTCCTCGGGAGCACTTTGCTTTATGTAAGAGTTTGTCCAAGCTTGTCCTTTTCTACAAAAAGGATTGGGCCACCTTGCTATACCTTGTTTACTATTGTTACTTGCTACCCGTTACAAATTACCTCATCACAAAATTATCTGTTACCGATAATTCCAGTGCTTGCAGAGAATACCTTACTGAAAACCGCTTGTCATTTCCTTCTGCTCCTCGTTGGGTTCGACACTCTTACTTATAGAAAGAACTAAGATAGATCCCCTATACTTGTGGGTCATCAAGACTCTTTTCTGGCGCCGTTGCCGGGGAGTGAAGCGCCTTTGGTAGGTGGAATTTGGTCAGGAAACATTTATACAATGTGCTGAAATTTGTTGTCACTTGTTACTATGGAAAATAATCCTTTGAGGGGCTTGTTCGGGGTATCTTCACCGTGACCAGAAGTGCAAAGAGTTGCTCCTCAACCTACTGAACATACTGAAAATATTTACTTTGAAATTCCTTCGGGTATGATAGAGAAACTGCTAGCTAATCCCTATACAGGAGATGGAACATTACATCCCGATATGCACCTAATCTATGTGGATGAAGTTTTTGGATTATTTAAGCTTGCAGGTATGCCCGAGGATGTTGTCAAGAAGAAGGTCTTCCCTTTATGTTTGAAGGGAATGACATTGACATGGTATAGGCTATGTGATGATATTGGATCATGGAACTACAAACGATTGAAATTGGAATTTCATCAGAAGTTTTATCCTATGCATCTGGTTCATTGTGACCATAATTACATATATAATTTTTGGCATCATGACGGAGAAAGTATCTCTCAAGCTTGGGAGAGTCTTAAGTCAATGTTATATTCATGCCCCAATCATGAGCTCTCAAGAGAAATTATTATTCAAAAAAATTATGCTCGGCTTTCTCATAATGCTCGCTCCATGCTCGATACTTCTTGTACTGATTCTTTTATGATGAGGACTATTGAATTCAAATGAGATTTATTGGAAAGAATTAAACGCAACTCTGAAGATTGGGAACTCGATGAAGGTAAGGAGTCAGGTATAACCCCTAAGTTTGATTGTGTTAAATCTTTTATGGATACCGATGCTTTTCGTGAATTTATCACTAAATATGGACTTGACTCTGAGATAGTAGCTTCTTTCCTTGAATCATTTGCTACTCATGTTGATCTCCCTAAGGAGAAGTGGTTTAAATATCATCCTCCCATTGAAGTAAAGGCAGTAGAACCTATTAAAGCTGAAGAAAAAACTATTACTTATAATGTTGATCCTATTGTTCCTACCGCTTATATTGAGAAACCACCTTTTCCTGTTAGAATAAAAGATCATGCTAAAGCTTCAACTGTGGTTCATAAGAGTAATGCTAGAACACCTACACCTCCTGAGAAAATTAAAGTTGAACCTAGTATTGCTATGGTTAATGATCTCTTGGTCGATAATATTGATGGGATGTTATTTACTTATGTGATGAAGCTGCTAGGATTGCTAGACCCGATATTAAAAATAAACATAGACCTGTTGTTGGCATGCCTATTGTTTCTGTTAAAATAGATCATTGTTATCATGGCTTATGTGATATGGATGCTAGTGTGAGTGCAATACCTCATTCCTTATACAAAGGAATTATGCATGATATTGCACCTGCTGAGATAGAAGGTATTGATGTTACTGTTAAGCTTGCCAATAGAGACACTATTTCACCAATTGGGATTGTTAGAGATGTTGAAGTCTTGTGTGGGAAAATTAAATATCATACTGATTTTCTTGTTCTTGGTTCCCCACAACATGACTTTTGTCCCATTATATTTGGTAGACCCTTCTTGAATACTCTTAATGCTAAGATAGACTGCGAGAAGGATATTGTTACTGTTGGTTTAGGGGATATGTCTCATGATTTTAATTTTGCTAAATTTTGTAGACAACCCCATAATAAAGAATTGCCTAGTAAAGATGAAATTATTGGTCTTGCTTCTATTGTGATGCCTCCTAATGATCCTTTAGAACAATATTTGCTCGACCATGAAAATGATATGTTTATGAATAAAAGAAGGGAAATAGATGAAGTATTCTTTTAACAGAGACCTATTTCGAAACACAACCTGCCTGTTGAAATCCTTGGGGATCCTCCTCCACCCAAGGGTGATCTCATGTTTGAGCTTAAACAATTACCTCATACTCTTAAATATGCTTATCTTGATGAAAAGAAGATATATCATGTTATTATGAGTGCTAACCTTTCAGAGCAGGAAGAAGAGAAATTATTGAAAACTCTGAAGAAGCATTGTGTTGCTATTGGATATACTCTTGATGATCTTAAGGGCATTAGTCCCACTCTATGCCAGCACAAAATAAAACTAGAGAAAGATGCTAAACCAGTTGTTGATCATCAACGACGGTTAAATCCTAAGATGAAAGAAGTGGTAAAAATTGAAATACTAAAGCTTCTGGAGGCAAGTATAATTTATCCTGTTGATGATAGTCAGTGGGTAAGTCATGTCCATTGTGTCCCTAAGAAGGGAGGTATTACTGTTGTTCCTAATGATCAGGATGAATTGATCCCACAAAGAATTGTTACAGGTTATAGAATGGTAATTGATTTTCGCAAATTAAATAAAGCTACTAGAAAAGATCATTACCCTCTACCTTTCATTGATCAAATGCTAGAAAGATTATCCAAAGATACATATTTTTTCTATTTACATGGTTATTCTGGTTTCTCTCAAATACCTGTATCACAAGAGGATCAGGAAAAGACCACTTCTACTCGCCCTTTCGGTACTTCTGCTTATAGACGTATGCCTTTTGGTTTATGTAATGCACCTGCTGCCTTTCAAAGATGTATGACTGCTATATTCTCTTACTTTTATGAAAATATTGTGGAGGTTTTCATAGATGATTTCTCTGTTTAGGGAACTTCTTTTGATGATTGCTTAAGCAACCTTGATCGAGTTTTGCAGAGATGCGAAGAAACTCATCTTGTCTTGAATTGGGAGAAGTGCCACTTTATGGTTAATGAAGGTATTGTCTTGGGGAATAAAATTTCTGAAAGAGGTATTGAAGTTGATAAAGCTAAAGTAGATGCTATTGAAAATATGTCGTGTCCTAAAGATATCAAAGGTATAAGAAGTTTCCTTGGTCACGCTGGCCTCTGACTAATCTCTTGCAAAAAGATGTTCCTTTTGTCTTTGATGATGATTGTGTAGAAGCATTTGAAATACTTAAGAAGGCCTTGATTTCTGTACCTATTGTTCAACCACCTGATTGGAATTTACCCTTTGAAATTATGTGTCATGCTAGTGATTATGCTGTAGGTGCTGTTCTAGGACAAAGAGTTCATAAGAAATTAAATGTTATCAAATACGCTAGTAAAACTCTAGACAGTGCACAGAGAAATTATGCTACTACTGAGAAAGAATTTTTAGCAGTCGTATTTGCTTGTGATAAGTTCATACCTTATATTGTTGATTCCAAAGTAACTGTTCACACTGATCATGCTGCTATTAAATACCTTATGGAAAAGAAAGATGCTAAACCTAGACTTATTATATGGGTTCTCTTGCTACAAGATTGATTTGCATATTATTGATAGAAAGGGATCTGAGAACCCCGTTGCAGACAACTTGTCTAGGTTAGAGAATGTTCTTGATGACCCACTACCTATTGATGATAGCTTTCCTGATCAACAATTAGCTGTCACAAATGCTTCTCGTACTGCTCCATGGTATGCTGATTATGCTAATTATGTTGTTGCTAAATCTATACCGCCTAGTTTCACATACCAGCAAAATAAAAAGTTTTTCTATGATTTAAGGCATTACTTTTGCGATGACCCACACCTTTATAAAGAAGGAGTAGATGGTGTTATTAGACGTTGTGTACCTGAGCATGAACAGGAACAGATCCTACGCAAGTGTCACGCCAAGGCTTAAGGAGGACACCACGCTGTAGATAGAACTACGCATAAGGTATTGCAATCCAGTTTTTATTGGCCTACTCTTTTTAAAGATGCACGTAAGTTTGTCTTGTCTTGCAATGAATGTCAAAGAATTGCTAATATTAGTAGACGTCAAGAAATGCCTACGAACTATTCACGTGTTATTGAACCATTTGATGGTTGGGGCTTTGATTATATGGGACATTTTCCTTCCTCCAACGGGTATACACATATTTTAGTTGTTGTTGATTACGTTACTAAGTGGGTAGAAGATATTCCAACTAGTAGTGCTGATCATAACATTTCTATTAAGATTCTTAAAGAAGTTATTTTTTCGAGTTTGGAGTCCCTAGATATTTAATGACTGATGGTGGTTCACATTTTATTCATGGTGCTTTTCGTAGAATGCTTGCTAAGTATGATGTTAATCATAGAATTGCATCTCCATATCACCCTCAGTCTAGTGGTCAAGTAGAATTGAGTAATAGAGAGATTAAATTGATCTTGCAAAAGATTGTTAGTAGATCTAGAAAGAATTGGTCCAAGAAACTTGACGATGCATTATGGGCCTATAGAACTGCCTATAAAAATCCTATGGGTATGTTTCCGTATAAAATGGTTTACGGAAAAGCATGTCACTTACCTCTCAAACTAGAACATAAGGCATATTGGGCTATTAAAGAGCTCAATTATGATTTCAAACTTACCGGTGAGAAGAGGCTATTTGACATTAACTCACTTGATGAATGGAGAACCCAGGCCTATGAGAATGCCAAATTGTTTAAAGAAAAAGTTAAAAGATGGCACGACAAAAGGATACAAAAGCGTGAGTTTAATGTAGGTGATTATGTTTTGCTATACAACTCTCGTTTAAGATTTTTTGCAAGAAAACATGTCTCTAAATGGGAAGGTCCTTACATTAGCGAGGAGGTCTATCATTCCGGTGCCATCAAAATCAACAACGATGAAGGCACAAATCCGAAGGTGGTAAACGGTCAAAGAATCAAACATTATATCTCACGTACTCCCATAAATGTTGAAACCAATGTTATTGACACCGTAACCCCGGAGGAGTACATAAGGGAAACTTTCCAGAATGTTTTAGACTCCGAAAAGGAATAGGTATGTGGTACAGTAAGTAAACCAACTCCAAAACTGCTCAAATAGCAATTTTTCTCCGTTTTGGAATATTTAAAAAATTAGGAAAATTAAAAGTAGTCCGAAAGAGACATGAGGCGTCCACGAGGGTGGAGGGCGCACCCTACCCCCTGGGGGTGCCCCCCTACCTCGTGGCCACCTCGTGTGCCCTCCGGACTCCGTTTTCTTGCACGATACTTCTTTTGGTCGGTAAAATTTCATTATATAATCTCCTGAAGGTTTTGACCATCGTACCACGACAAAATCTCCTGTTTACGTTCTAAGTTGTTTTCTGCCAGAGTTTCTCAAGGTCAGGCATCATATCGTCCCCCTCCTCCAACAACGTGGGTGACGATGATTGGCTAATGAAGATAGAGACGAAGCGAGAAGAACTCAGGGAAATCAAGGAAGGTGACAAGATCAAGAAAGTCGCAAAAGATCAAGTCCCCGCAATATAAGAAGAAGATGTCTTTCAACCTTACCACAATCATCTCACCTCTACTGAAATTCAAGCTTTCAAGATTATTGAAATAGTTTGCATACAAAACAAGTATCTCACACGTGAAAATATTTTGTTGCAAGAGCATATCACCGCACTCAAGGGCATTATTCGCAAGTTGGAGCATCTCCTACGCTCGATCTGCGACACAACATCATCAACAACTCCATCATCACCACCTCCGAAGAAAGAGACATAAATACATGGGTATGGGCACCCCCCTTGGCAACTGCCAAGCTTGGGGGAGGGGCCCCGGTATCATATCACCATTACACTTCTATCTTTACCGTTTTTCTTAGTTTGATCCTTTTGGTTATATCTTAATCTAGTAGAATAAAGTTTTAGTATGATCTAGCTTTGAATTTTATTTTGGTCTCTATCTATGTATTCGACTCCGTGAGTTATATATAATAAAGAGAAGTTTTGAATTGAGGGCTTTTGCTATCTTGCTATGATCTTGAGGGAATAAAAGAAAGAATAATAAGAAATAAAAAGATCATATTGATCTTATGGAGAGTAATGACTTCACATATAAATAGTATGATGAATAAAAGTTGTTGAGAGTTGACAAACATAGTTTTGGTCATCGTTGCAATTAATAGGAAGTAGTAAAGAAAGAGAGGTTTTCACATATAAATATACTATCTTGGACATCTTTTATGATTGTGAGCACTCATTAAAATATGACATGCTAAAAGGTTGATGTGGACAAGGAAGACAACGTAATGAGTCATTTTTCTTATATCTAAAAAAGTTATATTGTCATGGATCATCCAACATGTTGAGCTTTCCTTTCCCCCTCATGCTAGACAAAATTCTTTGCACCAAGTAGAGATACTACTTGTGCTTCCAAACATCCTTAATCCCAGTTTTGCCATGAGAATCCACCATACCTACCTATGGATTGAGTAAGATCCTTCAAGTAAGTTGTCATCAGTGCAAGCAATAAAAATTGCTCTCTAAATATGTATGATCTATAAGTGTGAATAAAATAAGCTTTATACGAGCTTTTGATATGGAAGAAATAAAAGCGACGGACTGCATAATAAAGGCCCCTATCACAAGTGGCAATATAAAGTGACGTTCTTTTGCATTAAGATTTTGTGCATCCAACCAAAAAAGCGCATGACAACCTCTGCTTCCCTCTGCAAAGGGCCTATCTTTTATTTTTACCTTCTACCCTCATACAAGAGTCATGGTGATCTTCACCTTTCCTTTTTACACTTTATCCTTTGGCAAGCACTATGTGTTTGAAAGATCATGATATATATATCCACTTCGATGTAGGTTTTCATAAAGTATTATTGTTGACATTACCCTTGAGGTAAAAGGTTGGGAGGCAAAACTATAAGCCCCTATCTTTCTCTGTGTCTGATTGAAACTTCATACCCATAAGGATCGCGTGAGTGTTAGCAATTGTGAAAGACTAAATGATAGTTGAGTACGTGGACTTGCTGAAAATCTCTTATATTGACTATTTCCGATGTTATGATAAATTGCAATCAATGACTAAGATCATAGTTTGTTACTTTTTAATGAAGTTTTTGATTCATACTTTACATTGTGAATAGATTGTTACTTTAGCATAAGAAATCATATGACAATATATATGTTGATGTTCTAAAGATGGTCATGATGTCCTCATGTTCGTATTTTATTTATCGACACCTCTATCTCTAAACATGTGGACATATTTTTCGATATCGACTTTCCCTTGAGGACAAGCGAGGTTTAAGATTGGTGGAGTTGATACGTCCATTCTGCATCATGCTTTTATATCAATACTTATTGCACTATGGGCTGTTTTTCTCTCTTATTTTATAAGGTTTACATGAAGAGGGAGAATGTCGGCAGCTGGAATTCTGGGCTGGAAAAGGAGCAAATATTATAGACACATTCTGCACAACTCCAAAAGTCCTGAAACTCCACGAAAGTCAGTTTTGGAATATATTAAAAATATTGGACGAAGAAAGCACCAGAGGGGGCCACCCACCACCCACGAGGGTGGAGGGCGTGCCCCCTGCCTCGTGGGCCACCTGGCAGGCCCCCAACGTCCATCTTCTGCTATATGGTGTCTTTTGCCCCGGAAAAATCATAAGGAAGCTTTCGGGATGAAGCGCCACCGTCTCGAGGCAGAACCTGGGCAGGACCAATCTAGGGCTCTGGCGGAGCTGTTCTGCCGGGGAAACATCCCTTTGGGAGGGGAAATCGCCGCCATCGTCATTACCATCGATCCTCTCATCGAGAGGGGGTCAATCTCCATCAACATCTTCACCAGCACCATTTCCTCTCAAACCCTAGTTCATCTCTTGTATCCGATCTTTATCTCAAAACCTCAGATTGGTACATGTGGGTTGCTAGTAGTGTTGATTACTCCTTGTAGTTGATGCTAGTTAGTTTATTCGATGGAAGATCATATGTATAGATCATTAATGCTTATTAATACCCCACTGATTATGAACATGAATATGATTTGTGAGTAGTTACATTCGTTCCTGAGGACATGGAGAAGTCTTGTTATAAGTAATCATGTGGATTTGGTATTCGTTCGATATTTTGATGAGATATATGTTGTCTCTCCTCCAGTGGTGTTATGTGAACGTCGACTACATGACACTTCACCATGATTTGGGCCTAGGGTAAGGCATTGAGAAGTAGTAGGTAGATGATGGGTTGCTAGAGTGACAGAAGCTTAAACCCTAGTTTATGTGTTGCTTTCGTAAGGGGATGTTTGGATCCATATGTTTCATGCTATGGTTAGGTTTACCTTAATTCTTCTTTCGTAGTTGCGGATGCTTGTGAGAGGGGTTAATCATAAGTGGGATGCTTGTCCAAGGAAGGGCAGTACCCAAGCACCGGTCCACCCACATATCAAATTATCAAAGTAACGAACGTGAATCATATGAGCATGATGAAAACTAGCTCGACAATAATTCCCATGTGGCCTCGGGAGCGCTTTGCTTTATATAAGAGTTTGTCCAAGCTCGTCCTTTGATACAAAAAGGATTGGGCTACCTTGCTGCACCTTGTTTAGTTGTTACTTGTTACCCGTTACGAATTACCTTATCACAAAACTATCTCTTACCGATAATTTCAGTGCTTGCAGAGAATACCTTAGTGAAAACCGCTTGTCATTTCCTTCTGCTCCTCGTTGGGTTTAGCAGTCTTACTTATTGAAAGGACTATGATAGATACCCTATACTTGTGGGTCATCACACCGCATACGGGGCATGCATTCAAATCCTCGTACTCACCGCGTAGAGGATGCAGCCATTTGGACATGCATGTATCTTCTGCACCTCCAATCCTAGAGGGCAGACAACCTTCTTTGCTTTGTATGTACTGTTGGGCAATTTGTTGTCCTTTGGAAGCATCTTCTTTAACATTACCAGGAACTTTTCAAATCCCTTGTCAGATACACCATTCTCTGCCTTCCATTGCAGCAATTCCAGTGTCGTGCCCAACTTTTACTTGTCAGCTTCGCAATTTGGGTACAACAATTTCTTGTGATCCTCTAACATGTGCTGCAACTTCAGCCTCTCCTTTTCAATTGCGCAGTTTCTCTTTGCATCGGCAATGGCCCGACCAAGATCATCAGCGGGCTCATCTGATGCCTCTTCTTCAGCTTCTTCCTGCGTTGCCAGCTCAGCTTTTTCTCCCATTGTTGTACCATCGTATTCAGGGAACCCATGGCCATGATAGCTGTCGTCCTCCTCTTCTTCTTCATTGTCTTTTATCATAACCCCTCTTTCTCCATGCTTGGTCCAAACATTATAGTGGGACATGAAACCAGACTCAAACAGGTGGACGTGAATGGTTCTTGACTTAGAGTAATTCTGATCATTCTTACAGACAACACATGGAAAACATATAAAGCCATCCGCCTGCTTGTTTGCCTCAGCCGCAATCAGAAAAGTATGCATGCCTTTAACGAACTGGGGAGAGCATCGGTCATCGTACATCCATTGCCGGCTCATCTTCATTACACAACATTGAAAAGACAAAATTAATACAAGTTCATACATAAAGTTCACACACACTTATTCTCATAAAACAACATACAAACTCTAGCTAAAGCATTTAAATGCAACAACAAATGCGGTCAAGATCGCAACTAAGGTAACAATTGATCCAATATCATAATGATACCAAGTCTCACTATCAATGGCATATTTTCTAATCTTTCTAATCTTCAAGCGCATTTTCTCCATCTTGATCTTGTGATCATGGACGACATCGGCAACATACAACTCCAGTTTCATCTTCTCGTCTTCAATTCTTTTCAATTTTTCTTTCAGATACTCATTTTATTTTTCAACTAAATTTAACCTCTCGACAAGAGGGTCGGTTGGAATTTCCGGTTCACATACCTCCTAGGCAAAAATATCTATGTCAACTTGATGGGCATAATTTGTCATAAACACGAAATGCCACAAATAATTATAAGAGAGAATATACCACATCTGAATCATAAACCGAACAAGGGCCAACAGGGACGGATATCAAAACCATGCCACTATGTATAACAGACAACGTACGGGTAAATAAATTATACAAGTAACTATATATCTAAATCACACAAACATGGTTTTTTTATAAGAAATATATGAAAAAGAGGCTCTCCACGGTGGTGCTGGCGATGGGATGGCGCGAGATCGACGGGGGTTAGGACGGGGACAGGAAGGCACTAAGTAAACCACACCTACATATGCAAACTAAGAGTTAATTTGAGCTCAAATTTCATATAAATCAAATAAACTACCACATATAATTACTCCCAAAGTAAAACCCACAAATCACTATACTTATAGAGCATTGCAAGAGCTAATCTAGCAATGAGAGATAAAAGGACAAAGTTGATAACCTTTGTGATCACTTGGATGGATGGGGGGGCCTTCAAATCTTGACAAATTTTGGGCAAAATGAAGGATGAGCTCGAGCTTTGGGGAAGAACAGAAAGGAGGGGAAAGGGAAGAACAGAGCGAGCTCAATCATGGGCTAGACGAAGGATTTATATAGGAAAACCTTTAGCCCGGTTCAGGACTCAAAACGAGACTAAATGTGAGCTTATAGTACCGGTTCGTGCCACGAACCGGGACTAAAGGGACTGGTGGGGCCCCAGTCTGACACCAGCCTGCCACCACCCCTTTAGCCCCTTTAGTCCCGGTTCGTGCCACAAACCGGTACTATAGGTTCAACACAAACCGGGACTAATGATGCTCGCCCGCCTAGCCGTTGGAACCGGCACTAATGGTCACATTAGTGCCAGTTCGTTTACAAACCAGGACTAATGTGTCTCATGTAAAGTAGTTTTTCTACTAGTGTCTCAGCATAAGATGAGTAATCCGCATTTTTCCCTGCTAGGTTTTGACGAGGCGTGTGTGCATGGTTATAGATGGTTTCCTTCGTCTCTAATTTGGTTTTGTTGAGGTGTTCATTTCCAATCTGGATGGCACCAGTACGAAAAAAAGACAGATCATATGTTGTTGCTTAAGTTTGCATCCCATATAGCATTTAAAAAATGGTTAATAGGTAAACTAACATTATATTCAGGTTACACATTTTTCTAATCAAATCCTCATATATAACATGTTAAATGTGGATTTAGGGTTTAAAAGATATGGATAGTTAAAAAAAACATTTGGTACGTACTGCTAGTTGATTAACCCAAATATCAGGGGGTTTCATGTAAAAGTGAAAATCTTACTTAAAGCTGGACTAAGGGTTGATTATCAGAAACATCAGGGGGCTTTCTACACCTTCCTTTAAGTAAGGTATAGATTGTGATATTTTATTACTGTGGATATGTAATATTCCTCTATGCAAATTTCAGACATAATCAATGAATTTATGTTGCTTGTGAGACCTTATAAATCTATTTGCATTGTGTTTTTGGTAAATTTCATATCTAAACATTAGCATGTTGTATTTGTGGTAATGAAAAAAAAAGATCTAGCTGCAAGACCCTAGCGTAAAATCCTAGATCCGCCATTAGTGCAGTGGAAGGGGCGTGGATGGAGAATGACGGGTAGGCTTTCTACCACCCGATGAAAAGATGAATGATGGAGGTCATTTGGAGGAGGTGATCGTATGGTTGAAAGTGACATGCTTATGAGAAGCTTCTTTATTGGTTGTGACTTAAAAAGAGGGATGTTCTTCTATTATTATTATTTTTTTTTGAAAGATACTCGCTTTGTCCCACAAAGTAAGACGTTTTTGCAAGCTGTGGGAGTATGTTATGCCGTTGGGGCCATAGAAGTTTGATGAGTTGATACGAGTCACAGGAAGCGTGAGCGATCACAGCTCGCCTTTAGGTTCAGATCGAGCACTTGGAAATGTTTAAGAAGAAAGGAGAGCTGATGCTAATCTGTCTGTTTCTAAAATTGATTAACAATAACATCCTCTTCCACGTGACACGTGGTCTGCCGCTGGTCTTCGGGGATAGTGTCGGAGAATAGATGCTCCTGTCCTAGTCTAGGCCAGAAAAGAGAAGGGACGGCACCGTCTTGTCCGGCGAGAAGATGAAGCCAGCCAGCGCCACCAAACCCAACAACAGTTGGAGAACAGAGGGGAGCGGCGGTGATGATGGACCGATTCCCTTTGTGGCATGGACCATGCTGTCGCTCATGTCATGTGGCGCATGTGGCAGGGCAACTGGCACAAGGCCCCCCGATGCCATGCCAGAGCCGACACGCGCCAACTGGACTAGAACGCATGCGCATCATCATGGCTGCTGAACCCTGTCGCTGGATACTACTACTGGTAGGAGTACTCTCCGTCTTTTGTTTGCCTTGTGGATCTGGCAGCCGAACCGTCATCTCGTCTCTCCGGCGCTCCTGCCGTTCCTTTCCCCGCGTGCCTGCCTTGATTTGCTCTCCTTTCTTTCTCGAGGGGCTCAGCGAGGATCTTGCATGTCTTCCGTAGTGGATGGCCGGAATCGTGTCAAGTTCCAAGTACCGGCAATCTCTCAATAAAAGGGAAAGTTCCAAGTACCGGGGTGCATTCCCGGTTTCATCGTTAGTTGGTCATAGTGGGGAGTAACTTAGACTAGTAACGTGCATAGGTTACTAGTCTATGTTACTACCTCTATAGTGCATAGTATCATACATTAGTATTTTAGGTGGTCTTATTTATTGCCATGCATGACACATAGTACCATCATATTTATTATGTTACGGTATCTACCTATGTTACTATAATCATCTCTTTCTTATTTAATTGTCTGCCACATAAACATGTTTGCGAGTCCCAAGTGCATGATACTACTTATGTTACCCCCACTATGGCCAGCCTTATGTCTACTCTATCCCAACTCTTCCAGTATAAAAAATGCTGGAGTACCCGCCATCCTAACTTCCTAAGTGCCTCGCGGGCGAAGAGGCCCTCCAGCCATTCGTTACCGCCTTGCGTGCTGCGGGGGCCTCTCGAACCGGCTAAGCGCAAGGGCGCCCCAGTTGGGCGGTCCATGATGGATTGACCGCCGACTCACCTAGGGAGACCGTCATTGGGGAGGCGTGGGGCGTGCCCACGGGCATTTCTCGTGTTGTCCCTCCGTGCGAGACTGGAGGCGGGCCCTTCTGTCCACGCCGGCCAGCTGTGTCGGGCTGGTTCGGTAGCGCTAGCTGGGGGTGCATGGCTGTCACAGTGTCGACTCACGTGTGGGGCCCATTTCGGGCTGCTTCGTTCACCCTACGGGGGTACCTGCGGACGACATCACCTCGGGCTGGGTTGCATCGCTCGGGCAACGCTCGGCCGATCCGGACGCGTAAAGACAGGCCTGCCCGGCCACGGGAGGGCTTGGGCTGGCTGTAGTTGGTTTTGACCGATTGTCATGGAGTGGGACGTAAGATCGGTTGGCTAGGCCGTTGCGTCCAAAAAAGCACCTATTGTGCTCGCCCGTTTGGCCAGCGTTCCATATCCTCCTATTGTTACTGAAGCGCGCAAGCTTCTTCTCGCCTCGCCTCCTTCGCGAGTGAGGGAGTCCTGGACTAGGGGGTGTCCGGATAGCCGAACTATCATCATCGGCCGAACTCCAAAACTATGAAGATACAAGATTGAAGGCTTCGTCCCGTGTCCGGATGGGACTTTCCTTGGCGTGGAAGGCAAGCTTGGCGATACGGATATGTAGATCTCCTACCATTGTAACCGACTTTGTGTAACCCTAGCCCTCTCCGGTGTCTATATAAACCGGAGGGTTTTAGTCCGTAGGGCACAACGACAATCATACCATAGGCTAGCTTCTAGGGTTTAGCCTCCTTGATCTCGTGGTAGATCCACTCTTGTACTACCCATATCATCAATATCAATCAAGCAGGAGTAGGGTTTTACCTCCATCGAGAGGGCCCGAACCTGGGTAAAAACATCGTGTCCCTTGTCTCCTGTTACCATCCGCCTAGACGCACAGTTTGGGACCCCCTACCCGAGATCCGCCGGTTTTGACACCGACATTGGTGCTTTCATTGAGAGTTCCTCTGTGCCGTCGCAATCAGGAAGGATGCCTCTTCCCGTGTTTAAAGACGATACTATTGCCAAGGGAGCTTTGGCCACCGGCCAAACTGTCCGGCTAGGTGGTTTTCTTATGACCGCCTGTTTGACCGCCGCTCCGACGATGACCTCCCGGGTCATCAAAAGCGATCTTCACGTCAACTCGGAATTCGCCGAGCAGCTGGATCCGATAGAGCTCTCCTCCGTAAACGAGCTCTTGGATCGCTTCGCCGCCCTGGGAGTCGCTACAGACTACGATCAGATTGGGCTTAAAACCGATCTGAGAGAGATCAACTCTCCCCAGGCTACCCACCACGTTGCTGTGGTGAAGGAACAATGCCGCGACTCTTCTTCTATGTTAAAGACCAGTTATGTCCGGATTCCGGATCCCTCCATGCCGGATTCCTGCGGAGGGACGGGCGTCAACCAAGTACTGAACCTAAAGTCAGGCAGCGGACCGGATTCGTTGGACGACATCCAGCAATCCAAGCTTCCAAATTCGGAAACTTTTCGGCCCTTGAGCCTCAAGCTGGGCTGGGTTCCGGTCTTAATTCCACCCTCCCACCCAAACATAAGCGATCTATATCAAATCAGGCAAGAGCCCGTTGAAACAGTACATCATTACTGGGCCAGATTCCTCCTGGTCATGAACAGGATAAAGGACTGTCGTGAGGAAAATGCAATCTCAATTTTCTGCAGTAATTGCACGGACAAGGGAATCTTGAACGCCGTAAGTCATCACGAAATTACACGCTTCGCCAACCTGGCGTCCATAGTACGGAAGTACTGTGCAATGGAGACTATCCGGAAAACCGAAACTAAGTTTTGGGACAATCCGGCTCCGAACACAATCCTAGTCCGAAACAAAAGGGTGCATCACGCTCAGGCACCCGGGACAAAAACTAAAAAGCAAAAACCCCATAAAGGGCACGAAACCGTACTAGAGGGATGGCTCAGCGGACCCTGTAAAATTCATAGTACAGAGGGCGCCACTCCAACACATAGCCTTCGAGCATGTTGGATACTGCGCCAAGTGGCCAAAAGTGTCGAAGAGCTTCTAGCCCCGGAGAACCACCCCAACAGTACCAGTTCGGTATTAACAGTCTTCGAGACTTTCGCATCAAATAATATGCGGAAACGAACAATCCGCAGCCTCGCCGAAGTCTACCAAGTAGCAACAACAAATCCATGCAGCGACACAGCTATCACTTTCAATGCCAGTGACGAACAAAAATTCCGAACAGCCCGAGCACCAGCCGCATTGGTCCTCAGCCCAATAGTGGACGGCTTTCGTCTTACCAAGGTACTCATGGATGGCGGCAGCGGATTAAACCTCATCTACGAGGAAACCCTTCGAAAAATGGAAATAGACTGGAGCCACATTGAGCGAAGCAGCACAACCTTTAGAGGAATAATCCCTAGTCGGGAAGCACGCTGCACAGGAAAAATCACACTTGATGTGGTGTTCGGCTCGCCGGACAATTACAGGTCCGAGGAGGTCACGTTCCAAGTGGCCCCGTTCAGCAGGGGATATCATGCTTTATTAGGACGAGAGGCATTCACAATTTTCCAAGCCATACCCCATTACGGGTACATGAAGCTTAAAATGCCCAGGCCCAATGGAACCATCACTCTTGCCAGTGATCCGGACATAGCACTCCGTGCCGAAAACAAGACAGCCGCACTAGCCCTAGAGGCACTATCCGAAGCCCTAGCAGCAGAGGAACTCACTGCGCTGCGCTCTACGGTGAACAGGGACGATGTGATACTCGATAAGAGATCCAAGTCCACCTCTTTTAAACCAGCGGACAAAATAATCAAATTCCAGGTCCATCCAACGGACCCCACAAAGACGGCCTCTATTGGGGCACAGTAAAACCCTGATGTAGACGCTGCACTACGAGAATTCCTTCGGGAGAATTGGGAGATCTTTGCCTGGCACCCTTCAGATATGCCGGGAATCCCACACAGATTGGCAGAACACAGCCTAAACATCTTAAAAGGATTCAAGCCAGTCAAACAGGCTCTTCGGCGATTTTCCGAACCCAAAAGACAGGCAATGGGAGACGAGCTAGCCAAACTATTGGAAGTCGGATTCATCAGAGACATCAAACATCCGGACTGGCTAGCGAACCTGGTAATGGTACCAAAAAAGGATAAATCCTGGCGCCTGTGTGTCGATTTAAAGACCTTAACAAGGCTTGTCCAAAGGATCCTTTCCCCCTTCCCCGCATCGATCAAATCATCGATGCTACCGCAGGACACGATTCATTGTGCTTCCTCGACGCATACTCCAGCTACCATCAAATCAAGATGGCGGAGGCAGACCAAGCCGCAACGGCATTCATTACTCCATACGGACCATTCTGCTTCAACACAATGCCCTTCGGACTCAAAAACGCCGGCGCAACATATCAGCGCATGATTCAGACATGTCTGGCTACCCAGATCGGCAAAACAGTGGAGGCATACGTAGACGACGTGGTCGTCAAGACCAAACACGTCGAAACTCTAGTAAACGACTTGAGCCTCACATTCGACAACCTCCGAGCATATGACATTAAGCTCAACCCAGAAAAATGCGTTTTCGGTGTACCAGCCGGAAAGCTCCTGGGCTTCATTGTATCCGGTAGAGGAATTGAAGCAAACCCAGCCAAGATCCGAGCTCTGTCACAGTTGGATATCCCAAAAGACCTCAAACAAATACAAAAATTAACTGGATGCGTGGCGGCTTTACGCCGCTTCATCTCCCGTTTGGGAGAAAAGGCATTGCCCCTCTATCGCCTCCTCAGGCGCACCGAACACTTCGAGTGGACGGATGCTGCCACGACCGGACTCGAAGAAATAAAGGCCATATTGGCAACAAATCTGGTCCTGGCCGCGCCTAACCGGGGCGAACCGATGTTATTATATATCGCGG
Source organism: Triticum dicoccoides (assembly GCF_002162155.2). Taxonomy (NCBI): domain Eukaryota; kingdom Viridiplantae; phylum Streptophyta; class Magnoliopsida; order Poales; family Poaceae; genus Triticum; species Triticum dicoccoides. The sequence continues at coordinate 235,833,625 of NC_041389.1, forward strand.
CAACACATCAAGTTGTCAGCGCGGTACTCGTCGTCGAACGAGAAACAGAAGGACGCAAATTCCCTCTTCAAAAACCAATGTACTACGTATCCACTGTCTTAACCCCATGCAAGTCCCGGTATCCACATTATCAAAAGATAGCGTACGCGGTGTTCATGGCATCCCGGAAGCTGTGACACTACTTTCAAGAGTGTTCGATAACAGTTGCCTCCGAAGTACCTCTTAATGACATTATAAACAACCACGACACGACGGGCAGGATTGCAAAATGGGCCATCGAGCTCTTACCATTCGACATAACCTACAAACCATGGCGAGCTATAAAGTCACAAGTTTTGGCTGACTTCGTCGCCGAATGGACCGAAGCCGAACTCCCTAAAGAGTACGGTGCATACTCCAATTGGATCATGCATTTCGACGGCTCCAAAATGTTGGCCGGCTTGGGGGCTGGCGTCGTATTGACGTCCCCAACCGGAGACACAGTCCAATACATACTTCAGATAATGTACACGGACTCCAACAATGCAGCCGAATATGAGGCCCTTCTACATGGTCTTCGGATGGCAATCTCCATGGGTATTCAATGCCTAGAAGTGCGTGGGGATTCAAACCTCGCAATATCCCAAGTAAACGAAGACTTTGACGCCAAGGATCCGAAAATGGCAGCCTATCGTAACGCCGTCTTAAAAATGTCAGATCGGTTCGAAGGACTCGGATTCCACCATGTAGCCCGGGATAATAACCAGGCAGCCAACGTGTTGGCACGCATCGGCGCAAAACGCGACGCCGTCCCTCCAAACATCTTCCTGGAGCGGCTCTTTAAGACATCCGTATTATGGGAAGAGGAGTCCGGAAATAACAACCCGGAACCAACCGTACCACCCAACACGGAACATTCTGACACAATCGATGGCTCAGCCAATGAAATAACTCCTTCAGCCCACGAAATAATGGCAGTAATTGCCCCGTGGACGGAACCATTCCTAGCCTACTTAATTAGGCAGGAACTTCCCGAAGACCAAAATGAGGCCCGCTGCATAGTTCGGCGATCTAAAGCCTACAAGGTCCATGAGGGAGAGCTTTATAAGAAAAGCACAACCGGAGTCCTTCAAAGGTGCATCTCCGAAGAGGAAGGGCGAAATCTGCTGGCTGAAATTCACGCCGGACTCGGTGGGCACCACGCCGTAGCCCGGGCCCTTGTAGGCAAGGCCTTCCGTACAGGATTTTATTGGCCGACGGCCCGGGCAGATGCTCAGGACTTAGTCCAGCGATACGTCGGGTGCCAGCTTTTTGCTAATCAAAGCCACATGCCACCCACCGCCCTCAAAACTATACCCATCACCTGGCCATTCGCGGTCTGGGCGCTTGACATGGTTCGGCCACTTAAAGGGGGAACCCATAAGCAAAAATACCTATTGGTAATGGTGGACAAATTTACCAAATGGATAGAGGCCAAGCCAGTTAAAACGGCTGAATCCGGACCAGTGATAGACTTCATATCCGGGGTAGTACACCGTTATGGCGTCCCCCACAGCATCATCATCGATAACGGCATGAACTTCACGGCCGACGAGGTTAAACTCTGGTGCAAAAATATGGGCATTAAGATCGACTACGCTTCAGTCTATCACCCTCAAACCAACGGTCAAGTTGAACGAGCAAATGGTCTAATCATGAGCGGCATCAAACCCAGATTAGTGCGGTCCCTTACGGAATCTAACACGCACTGGGTAGAGGAGCTCGACTCTGTACTCTGGGGGCTACGGACCACGCCAAACCGTACTACCGGGTTCACACCATTCTTTATGGTATACGGCGCAGAGGCAGTTTTACCCTGCGATATAATTCATGACTCACCTGGAGTGCGCATGTACGAAGAAAGAGAAGCCGGGTTGGATCGGCAGGACAGCTTGGACGCATTGGAGGAGGAGCGCGACATGGCAAAGGCTCGTTCCGCATTCTATCAGCAGAAGGCTCGAAGATATCAAAGCAGAGAAGTACGGGCTAAAACTTACAATGTTGGCGAACTAGTTCTACGCCTGCCGGACAAGAAAAAGGACAAACTCAAGCCCAAATGGGAAGGTCCCTTCATCATCGACCAAGTCCTGACCGGCGGAGCATACCGTATGCGAAACGCATCGGACAACCGACTCGAGCCGAACCCATGGAACGCAGCCCGCCTCCAAAGATTCTACGCCTAGCGCCGGACTCAGAGTTCGTCTCCTTGCTCCGTCCACATTTTATACTTCAGTTGTCTTTTGTTTCTCTCTTTTCTCCCACCTTTTTCATAAAGCCCTTGAGGGCGGATTTGCGCATTGTTCGCACACACTTGACGTGCTACTCGCACTCATTATACCTGGGGGCTTCTTTAACAGAAGCTTATTTATACGGGCTTTATGCCCAACACATGCATCAAACTTCCGCATGTACCTTTTATTCACCATTATATGCATCGATATGACTTAAGTTTTGGCCAAGTTGGGTTGCCTGGCTCCTGTGCTTACCCCTACGTTCCCGATTGTTCGGCTAGGAGGTAAAGGGAGCACCTCTGTGATTGTTACTGCCGGGTCAGCCGGATGTGTACCTCAGACTGGGTGAAGCCGAAAGCTAGCGTTCTTAAGGGAATATTCGGTCGGTGACTTGAAAGATGATTTCTCATTTATTTATTTATCTGTCCCCAGATGTTTTCCTGCTCTTTTCGCAGTCCGGACATGCACTTTAGGGCATGCCTCCCAGGGAAAGGAACCCCTAACGGAACTATTCTCCCTGGAAGATGTTTCTTACTAACCATGTAATATAACATAACTAGTTGGGCACATGTCTGATAAAGCACTAATGACCCCTACGCCTGGTCTCCATGCATGCCCTGGTTTTTGCATAACCGCAAGGGTATTCGGACACACTCCGGACTGTTGGGTCCCGAGGTTGAAGCGAAAAGGTCCGCAAAGACAAATGATCTACAATCCGGCTAGAAGGCATTATACATGCCATTTTAAAAATACATAGTCACATTGACTGATTGTACTCCTCTTCAATCCCATCTAACAGGCTGTCTAATTTACAGTCCCGTTGGGAATACTTAGCGGCCAACTCTACTTGGCCGTACACTAAGCTCACAGGGATCTCCTTCCCATCGGGCCCCACAGGTCCGACCTCGGCCATGTGGTTCGGATCCGCCTTCTTGTACCGCGTCTTCACCATAGCCCAGGCCTCCCTGGCGCCTTGACGACAGGCCGATATCTTCCATAGACGGAAGCGCTGCCGTGCTCCCTGAAGCTTCTCCGCAAGCCCTCCAAGACCCTCAGGTAGGGAGACGGACGACCATAAGGCCTGGGCGACGCCACTCATCGCCTGCCGAACACGTTCGTGCAGTTGCAGCAGCTCGGGAAGTTGGTCACCCGTTGAACCGGGCATTTCCTCCGCAGGGCGACCTGTGAGCACACCTACAGACACATTTCTGTCAATCGACTTCCTCGCCGAACTCTTCTTTTCAAAAGAGTTTGCTCAAGCACTTACTGTAGATGCCGCGACGAAGCCGCTGATTCTCCTTCACGGAGCCAGACAGCTGGGCCCGAACACCTTTTAGCTCTTCTCCAAGCTGGGTGTGGGCATCTTGGAGTTTGTTCCTCTCCTGCTGCACCTTCATAAGCACCCACTCGCCGGCCTTCAGCTGGCGCAGTAGCTATTGCTTGTCCGGATCAAGTCCGGCAACATCTGCAATATTATTGTCAGACTTATACGCACGCCGCACACCGCTTATCTTTTTGAAATATGTGTTACCGGAGGGGGTCTTTGTGTCTCCTCCTGCAGCGGCTAGTGCGGCCTCAAGTTGAGCCTTGCACTCTTGTAGCTCCTGGGACAATTGGGTATTCTTCTCCGTAAGATCCTGCATATCAAATGATCCTTAAATCAGTTATTTTAACTACTTTAAGTCTCAGGGGCTACTGGCATATACAACTATTAAAATCCCTTACCCGTATGTCTTTCACATACTGCTCTGTGGCTCTGGTTAAACCATCTTGAGTGGCACGGAGGTGCGCGTCTCCCGCGTTAAAGGCATTCAACGCCTCCAGGGAGAAACACGCATCAAGAAGAACTGTCCGGCGGTGCCTGTGATTCATGGCGCTCTCCACCTCAGACCTGGTGGTGGACAGCCTGTCGGCATCCTCCGTTGGAGGAGCACCCAGCTCGCGCCTTGCGCTCGCCTCCCCCTCTGGACCAGGTGTTGGAGCCTGGCTGGCGGAGGCTTGGTTGGCAACCTCTCCGGGCACAGTCCGGCGGGCGCTCTTTCTCCTATAAAAGTCATGAGCATCAATATACTTCACAGGGGCCTTTTCCTTAAAAACGGTGGCGTGCCATACCGTTGAGGCGATGTTTCAATTTGCACCGCACCCCTCTTCCGCCTGCTGGGCCGAACTGATCCTGGTTGGTCAGCTGCCGCGGGATCAGCTTCCCGCCTTAAAGGCACCTCCTGCGAGACACTGTTGGTATGCGGTGGTCAGAAATAAGCACGGACGAAGTAATGGTGTCAGGGCCCCGGTCATAGTTACCTGGGAAGCCGGAGATAAACCGGGGTAGTCAGCCGTAATGGCGACTAGAGCATTGTCCATGCTAAGTTGGTGGAACACCCCGTCAATCAGCTCCACCTTTATGTCCAGATCCTCTTCGGAGGCCGGATCAAGGGATCTTCCCGGATCCTCGGGTTGTGGAGCCGGACTGTGTATCCCCTCCACATCCCGGCACAGTTCCTGCGTCAAAATCATAAAGTAAGACACTTAACTTTGAAAGCACGGATCGGATGAATAAATGTCCGCTTACCCAGCTCCGAGGGTTATTCATGGAGAATCCATTCAATGGGCTCGTTTGGAGGAAGTCCTCCTTCTCCCCCTTGTACAAGCAGGACATGATCTTCACCAGATCTGCGGCCGATCCCGGCCCCTTGCGGCCATGACGGGTGGCGTCATTCTCCCCGTTGAAATCCCACATGGGGTGGCCCCTATATTGGAGTGGCTGCACCCCTCGCATAATGCACGTGGCCATGACTCCAATCATGGTCAATCCAGAATGAGCAGCAACCTTATCCGGCCCATTAGATAATGGACACTCCTGTCATCCTCCTGTTGAGGGCTCCGCGGGCGCCAACTCAGGTGTTTCTTCAGAGGAGCATTGCTGAACTCCGGGAGGCCGATCCGAACTGGGTCCGGCAGTGGAGCATCTTCCACATAAAACCATTCCGAGGGCCAGTCTTCGGACGCCTTCTTTGGGGTTCCGAATAGATATCCGGTCCCGGCGATGCGCCATATTTCGGCTCCGCCCACTTGATATATCGACCCCTCATGAGAACGGGGTACGAGGTAAAACAGTCTCTTCCACAGCGCAAAATGGGGCTCGATGCCCAGAAACAGCTCACAAAGAGCTACGAAGCCCGCAATGTGCAGAATGGAGGCGGGCGTAAGGTGATGAAGCTGGAGTCCGTAGAACTCCAGAAGCCCCTGGAGAAACGGGTGTATGGGAAATCCGAGCCCCCTTATTAGATAAGGGACGAAACACACCCGCTCTCCTTTGGAGGGACTGGGGGTGTTCTCCGCCTGCTTTCCACCTTTGTAGGTGGCCAGCCCGGCTCAAACCGGGACCATAAAGGCCGGAGGAAGGTATCCCTCCGCTTAGAGCGTCACCAGCTCGCTGTGCGGGACTGAACATCTCCTCCAATCTCCTGGCTGAGGGCTGGGAGCGCGAGAGGAGGAGCCGCGTCGACGGTCCATGGTGGAGTGGATTTTTGTCAGAAGCGCTCCGATGAGTACTCGCGGAAGGAGGATGGTGTGATTTGGATCTGGATTCTTGCCTCTCTTATAGGCAGCTTATTCGTGCAGCTAGGGGGTAAAATGTAAAAATACCCTGGCCTTTCGCATTCGTACGACACGTGGAAGAGGGCCATTATTGGGTGTGGAAGCCAAGGAGCGCAACATTTATAAGGAAGCCGGACACTATTCGGAAAGCACATGGAATTTGGAGGAGAACCTGCCTTGCAATGCCGAAGACAATGTACGCGCCGGACTCGTCGTCATTGAAGCCTGGTTCGGGGGCTACTGAGGGAGTCCTGGACTAGGGGGTGTTCGGATAGCCGAACTATCATCATCGGCCGGACTCCAAGACTATGAAGATACAAGATTGAAGACTTCGTCCCGTGTCCGGATGGGACTTTCCTTGGCGTGGAAGGCAAGCTTGGCGATACGGATATGTAGATCTCCTACCATTGTAACCGACTTTGTGTAACCCTAGCCCTCTCCGGTATCTATATAAACCGGAGGGTTTTAGTCCGTAGGGCACAACGACAATCATACCATAGGCTAGCTTCTAGGGTTTAGCCTCCTTGATCTCGTGGTAGATCCACTCTTGTACTACCCATATCATCAATATCAATCAAGCAGGAGTAGGGTTTTACCTCCATCGAGAGGGCCCGAACCTGGGTAAAAACATTGTGTCCCTTGTCTCCTGTTACCATCCGCCTAGATGCATAGTTCGGGACCCCCTACCCGAGATCCGCCGATTTTGACACCGACAGAGAGTTTCTTTGACGGTCATCACTTGCATCCAACATTGAGGTGGCGATCGCTGCATGCTTGAAGCAGGAGAGCGGCGGCCAGGGTGGCCGGCGGTTGTTTTCGATTTCGTTGGGTAAAGGTCTGGGAGAGGCCACGTTCGCTATGGTTTTGCGAGCTTCTTCCCGTCGTTCCTTGGTCCGGAAGGAAGATGCGGGCGTCATTCGGTTTCAATGGTTCTTGGACCGCTTTGGATCTTTTGGTTTCCTCTTTTCTTTCTCCTCCAAAATTTCCATCATGTATACTAGCTAACCATTTGTTGTTGATTTATAGTTAGTTTGTAGCAATACAACTTAAAATATATTATGAACTTTGCATGTAACCTGTTGTTGTGCATTTTTGGGTTATTGAGATATTCATGGAGGCCGAATTGGCTGGACGTGTGTCGAGTGGGTTCATGTGGTGTTTGATGGGCGTGTTGTTGGTGTATTCGTTACCGGCTCTTGCTCTGATGCATAGGGGCATCACGTGTCAGACTCTTGACGTTACTGCCCTTGGCCGGCCATTGTTTGTTTGAATGACAAGATCGGGGGAATGGATGCTAAAAAGACCGATATGGTCGACTAGAGCTGGGTGGGGTGAATAGGCGACTAACAAAATTTTAGTTTCTTCTATAAATTTTAGGCTCAAATAAATAATAGGTTGTATATGCAATTAGGTGGACAACCTATATGACAAGCACAATAACAACAAGAAGAAGATAAAAACTAGCACAAAGTAAAGGACCAAAATAACCGCAGTGGAGTCGATGAAGAGGAAGATGTGTTTCCAAAGTTCACTCCTTTGGGGGGAGGTACATCTCCGTTGGAGGGGTGTGGAGACACAATGCTCCCCAAGCGTCCCAAGGACTCACCCTATTCTCCTCACGCCCTCACACGATGCAAGGTGTCATGAATCTACTAGCAGTGCCCTTGAAGGAGGCAACCAGAACCTTTACGAACAAGATTGAGGCTATCTCCACAACTCAATTAGAGGCTCCCAACACCATTAAAAAGCTTCACCATAATGAAATGTGTCTTTGTAGTGACCTCTTCCATCTAGTGTTCCCGAACACCTAAGAGTAACAAGTTGATGAATATGTAGAAGCCGGGGAACGCAAAAATGTTTTGGTAGGAATGTAGATCAGGTGAATCTCCTCCAATCCCTAAAGTATTGGAGTGTTTGGGTTGATGGGGAAGGAGATATCAAGATTTTTTGTGTTTGGCAATGGAGGGGAAAAATAGAGGGAGATTAGGTTTGAGAGGAGGAAGAGCAGGGGTTATACCCCCACAGGAGATGTTACCATTGCATAGCAGCAACACTGCATACCCGGACTAAAGTAGCTCGGGCACCCAGACAGTCTAGAGAAACAACACTCTGCCCCGGGCACCCGAAGTACCAAAACCCCAGGCACCCGGACAAAATTGGTGTTCGGTGGCATAGGTGGCCAGGCACCTGGGTGGTCCAACACCCCGAGCACCCGAAGCGATCAGAGGGAACGAGCAACACCCCGGGCACCCAGACCAAGGGGGCCCGAGCACCCGGACAAGGCTGAGGCGAGCTCCATGTTCTTTGGTGCCTTCAGGCACCCGGACAACGAGGAATCTAGGTACTCGGACCTCTAGAGATGGTGACATCTTCGGTGAAGAACTTTCCTCCTGATCATGGAAAATATTGGGAGATGTGCATATGGAATATGTTTGAGTTCCCCAACTCCTAATATCTGCAATCCCTCTTGATAGTACGGATGTTCCTATGACTCAAAAAGAAACCGAAAAACTTCCTGAGCCCCTGAAGAACACCGTCTTTTTTCTTTTTTGTATCGATGGGGTTATCGAAGTTCATAGACCAAATGAAGAAATCAATGTCCTGAGATATACTTGACAACCGACACTAGTTCTTGCATACTGTATTGTGGTCAACAGCAAAATCATAACTGAGGGATAACTGCACTTTCAATCTCCCCCCTTTTGGTGAACTGATGACAATACGATTCATACATGGCAAAATAAGCATAGAGATAAAATTATGTGCCATGCAACACTATTAATCTAGGAAGCTCCCCTGCATGTGTGCATATTTTAAAATATGTTATGAAACCATATCACATCAAAAATATGACTCCCCCTAAATTAATAGCCAAGTGCAACAAGATGAATATGAAAGAAACGAGCATGCATCACTAGCTAGTTTGTGATAAAAAAAGAATAGAAACAATGCTGCCATGGATCACAAACTAGAGGTGTTGTGAGAGCAAGTAATGTGTGTAAGATGCAATGACAAGCATAGGAAAAAACAACAAGAAAATCACAAGCTAGCACATAGTCTCACAAGAATTTAAAATAGGGTAGCTCACAACCACGATAAGAAATTATGGAGCAAAAAATAAATAAAAGAATTACAAGCCCATAGAAGAATCAAAGATAATACGAGGGCTTGCAATGTCTCCAAGAACACGACGAACCCTAATAGAACTCTTCTCCCCTTTTGCATTGAGATACCAAAAAGGGAAAAGGCGCTGCTAACGCAAGGATCTAAGTGAAGGAAATATGCCCTATATGCAATAATAAAGTTATTATTTATTTCCTTATTTCATGATAAATGTTTATTATTCATGCAAGAATTGTATTAACCGGAAACTTAGTACATGTGTGAATACATAGACAAAACATAAGTGTCCCTAGTATGCCTCTACTTAACTAGCTCATTTATCAAAGATGGTTATGTTTCCCAACCATAGACATGTGTTGTCATTTGATGAACAGGATCACATCATTAGGAGAATGATGTGATGGACATGACCCATCCGTTAGCTTAGCATTATGATCGTTACAGTTTCATTGCTACTGCTTTCTTCATGACTTATACATGTTCCTCAGACTATGAGATTATGCAACTCCCGAATACCAGAGGAACACCTTGTGTGCTATCAAATGTCACAATGTAACTGGGTGATTATAAAGGTGCTCTATAGGTGTCTCCGAAGGTGTTTGTTGGGTTGGCATAGATCGAGATTAGGATTTGTCACTCCGTGTTCTGGAGAGGTATCTCTAGGCCCTCTTAGTAATACTCATCACTATAAGCCTTGCAAGCATTGTGACTAATGAGTTAGTTGCGGGATGAAGTATTACAGAACGATTAAAGAGACCTGCCAGTAACGAGATTGAACTAGGTATGATGATACCGACGATCGAATCTCGGGCAAGTATTATACCGATGACAAAGGGAACAACATATGTTGTTATGCGATTTGACCGATAAAGATCTTCGTAGAATATGTAGGAACCAATATGAGCATCCAGGTTCCGCTATTGGTTATTGACCGGAGACGTGTCTCGGTCATGCAACGTAGTAATCGAACCCGTAGGGTCCGCACGCTTAACGTTCGATGACGATTGGTATTACGAGTTTATGTGATTTGATGTACTGAAGGTTGTCCGGAGTCCCGGATGAGATCACGAACATGACGAGAAGTCTCAAAATGTCCGAGACATAAAGATTGATATATTGTACGGCTATATTCGTACACCAGAAGTGTTTCGGAGAAGTTTCGGATAAAATCGGAGTACCGAGAGGTTACCAGAACCCCCCGGAGGGTTAATGGGCCTACATGGGCTTTAGTGGAAGAGAGGAGGAGGCAGCCAGGTGGAGGCGCCCCCCCCCCAAGACCAATCCGAATTGGGGATGGGGGTCGGCCCCCCTTTCCTTCTCTCCCTCTTCCTCTTTCCTTCCCCTCCTAATTGGACTAGGAAAAGGGGAACCTACTCCTAGTAGGAGTAGGATTCCCCCCTTGGAGCGCACCCCATGAGGCCGGCCGACCCCCTCCTCCCCTCCTTTATATACGGGGGAAGGGGGCACCCCATAGACACACAAGTTGATCTTTTAGCCATGTGCGGTGCCCCCCTCCACAGTTACACACCTCGGTCATAGCATTGTAGTACTTAGGCGAAGCCTTGCACCGGTAAATTCATCATCACCGTCTCCACGCCATCGTGCTAACGAAACTCTCCCTCGGCCTCAACTGGATCAAGAGTATGAGGGACGTCATCGAGCTGAACGTGTGCTGAATGTGGAGGTGCCGTATGTTTGGTACTTGGATCGGTTGGATCGCGAAGACGTTCGACTACATCAACCGCGTTAACTAATGCTTCCACTTTTGGTCTACGATGGTACGTGGACACACTCTCCCCTCTCGTTGCTATGCATCACCTAGATAGATCTTGTGTGATCGTAGGAAATGTTTTGAAATTACCGCGTTCCCCAACACTAAGCTCGTGGAGGGGCATGATATGTCTCAAATGTATCTATAACTTTTGAATGTTAAATGCTATTATATTATCAGTTTGCATGCTTTCTATGTCATTTTGTATTATTTTTCTAGAATAATCTATTAATTTAGTGCCATGTTCCTGTTTTTTTGCATGGTTGTTGTTTTACAGAAAATTTTTGATGATTTTTGATGATTTTTTCTAGAACATAAGAGACCCTAGAAGCTTTGGGAGGAGGCAAGAAGACCCATGAGAGGGGCCAGAAGCCAGTGGGGCACGCTCTGGAGGGTAGGGCACGCCATGGTGGCTTGTGCCCCCCTGGTGCTCCATTTTGCCTAATTCTTGGCCTATCAATACTATTCTGAAACCCTCGGAGCGAGACCTGAATCAATTTTATCACCGCCACAAGCCTCTTCCAACGCGATCCCATATGGAGCCCTATTATGGCACTTTGCCGAGGGAGGAATCATTAGGGAGGGCATCTTCATCAACCTTGCTACCTCCATGATTATGTGTGAGTAGTTCTTTCAGGACCTACGGGTCCATAAAGTAGCTAGATCTCTCTCTCTCTCTCTCTCTCTCTCTCTATATATATATATATATATATATATACACACACACACACATATATATATATAAATATATAAATATCTTCAATACAATGATCTCTTCCGAGATCAATCTGATGTAATTCTTGTGGCATGTTTGTTGGGATCCGATGAATTGTGGATTTATGATCAGATTGTTCATTGAATTTATATGAATCTTTTGAAGTTTATTGGATATGTAATTTTATAGCTTTGTATTTCTCTCTGATCTATCAATCTAGTTTGGCCAAGTTTGATTGATTTATCTTCAGTGGGAGAGGTGCTTTGTAGTGGGTTCAATTTTGCGGTGATCTTGTCCATCGACAGAAAGGACAAAGGCATGTATTTTGTTCTTTCCATTATGGATAAAAGAATGGGTTTTAGTCATATTGATTGATCTCCTCCTGTATACATTATGTCCTCTTGCTTATTGTGTTACTATATTTCTTATGAACTTGATAGTTTGAGATGCCTGCTGGATAGTGGTTTTGGGGTGGAGTAATAGTAATAGATGTCGTTGGATTAACAATCTACTTATCACGGACGTAATTCCTATGTAGGATTATGCCATGAATGGTCATAGTTATAATTTGTGTTATTTAGTAATTTTCATGAATCATAGTACTTCACTTATATTTGATTGAGCATGGTGATATGTTTTGTAGAAATTATTTGCACTCTCTTGCTTCACTTAAATATTTTTGAGAGTTGAATAGGAACTGGTAATTTGCATGAATTATCACTATGAAATTTCTACTATTTTCCAACGTTTCACCTGTGTCACGTATAACCATTTTCGTCATGGAAAATACAACGGTGACGCTTTCCCTCCGTCACACCCATCATCACCGAAGCGCCATCATAAAAAAAATTTGACAGTATCACTTTTTTCGTCAGGTAAGTTCGCATTTTAGGTAACGAACCAAAAAATGTCACTGATAGCCATTTTAGGTGACGGCCCAGAATGTCACTTATGATAGCCAATCTGTCACCTAAGATCCTTTTGGTGACCATAATCCGTCACTAGTGATCAGTCCAGGAGTTTGACCGGTCAATGATTTTGACAGGTGGGGCCAACAGTTGCTTACATGGTTGCTTCCATGTGGGTCCGCCATGGGTTTCATCACTGACGGTCCCGTGAGTAATAAGTCGGGTGTCAGTTTTGACCGGTCAATGCTACTAACATATGGATCCAGAAGATGCTGACATGGCTGCTTACATGTGTAACGATGTGTCATTTGAATGGTCAATGATTCTGACATGTGGGCCCATTGTTGTACTGCTGACATGGATTCTGGCAAGCATGTCCATAGGTGGGCGACGTGGCATCTTGCTTGTGGGTCCATACGCTTGTGACTCCGTTCATAACCGCCATAGTATTTAGGCGCGGTCAGTTTGTATTATATTGCAATTGGTGGGCACATTTGATACAAAATTTATTTTTTAATAAATTTAATATGAATCTGTGCAAAATTTGAATTTCAATCCAAATTCAGCACTCACTGCTTTTATCGGCAAAATTGACAATTTTGGAACAGATTGTCTAAGACATTACAATAGCCAACCATGTGGCACATCCGCAATATAAAAATTAGACACATTTGACTTAGTTTCATTGCTCACATCTCATATGATCCTGGCGACGAGCGATGAACTTTAGCAATCCATCAATATCATCAACCCTCTTTTTCACATCCAAGGTTTTCACTTCCTTCGCATTCTTGACGAGGTTAGGTTCTTCTTGTTGCTCTACAGGGGTAGTGTTCATTGATCCAAGACGGTTATGCAGATATAACATGCCCAATTTCAAACTTCCAAATCTAGCATGTTGCTCTGGCAGGGCCCTCTTGACACCTTCAAGTACTTTTTGGTCCCTCCAAGGGTAACTTCATAGATTATTGGCCATGCTGTGTATCTAGCACGAGATGCTTCATAGCTTCATGTTCTAGCTCACGCTCTTCCAGGGCCATCTTCACATCTTGAAATTATAACTCATTCCATGCCATGGCCTTCTTCATAGAATCTACTTCATCATGCTTGTTTACCATGGTGTGCTTCATGGCTTCTGGTTATTCCTACTGCACTGCCAGGACATTGATGACTGCATCAGATTGTTGTTTCTGGGGCCAAACAATTGCAGTAATGTCATCATTTGAGAATCCTAAGTTTCACTACAAATAATATTTGTAGAGGTTACAACATATACAGTAATTCCAAATTGTACATGCATCTACCAGAGTATACAGTGGTTGGGTGAAGAAAGATAGTCTTACTAATTAAGGAAGTGTTTTACAGAAAAGAGATTAGCTACTCACCGGTTGAACCCGCTCTCTCTTTGATGTGCTTGAGCTTGGGGGTGCATCTGAAGTTAGAGACATGAGTTTTTTGAACTCTTCATGTACCATCTGTGTACCCTTAGTCACTACATCAAGTTGATGACAATAATATTCCTGCCATAATGTAGCTGAAGACATTTGATTGCAGGAAATTTACATTATGTATGCATTGTTATAGCAAGTAAACATATTCTAACCATAGATGCAGAGTTTGCAATAACAATGTCCTCTACATTTGTAATGGTGGCTAGATCTGCATCTTTTTATTTACTTTCAGTATCATTGTCACTGTCTATCAGGTCTTCTTGATGGTTTGGGTGCCGATCAGGACCTCTGATATATGAGAACATAGGGAGATCTATGAGACGGCCGAGAAAGAAAGGTACAGAGTTGGAAAACTCTTCGTGTTTATACAGTTCTTCCTTTTCATGCCTTCACTAATCTTCCCCCACTCTGTTGGTAAAAGGTCAGCATTTGCTGTATAAAGATTATGTCTTGTTTAAAGTAGGTACATCAAGACGGCAAAAATTTTAAATATTGGTGCCATAATGATTAAACATTCATGTACTTACACTAAGATGAAGGAAATGAACTAGTAATAAGAACCACAGCTAGATTGACCCGCATGCTTAACCCGATTAACAACCCCAAACTATAAATGTTGTAAAAATAAAACTTTCACATAAAAAGTAAGTAGATGCATAGGCCTATTAGGATTGAGATAAAGGGGTAGACATACCATGTGAGAGGACGGGCCCGAGCAGAATGCCGTCAGCCAGGTGCACTTCCATTGTAACCGAATGATTTTTGGTGGAGAGGTGAGAACCACCGGCCGGGAGTGGTTCAGATCTATGGGCGAAGAGGGACATATAGGAGGCGAGTCTTCTTTCTTCGAAGGGGAGGAGGCTGGTGTTGAAATAAGAGGCATGATTTGGGGAGGTTCGGGGTTAGTTTTGCGGGGAGTTCAAAAACAATGAAACATCCACGTAAATGTTCTAAGATCCAGGAAATGAACTAGCAATCGAAATATTGTCAACATGGATTAGTTGAGAACAAAAACATCGTGAGAGAGCATACCGACTGAATCAAAGGAAGATGTACTCAAAGAACCATAGCTAGAATGACATGCAATGTTAACCAGAATAATAGGCCTGACTTTTTTATTATTCTAATAAAAAAGAACACTGCAAACATAACTCGTCGATTAGGAATGGGATCTTGGGGTAGTTACCAGTAGAGTAGATGGGGCCAAGACAAACACCATCTATCGTGAGGGCCTCCCTCACCGAACAATTTGTGGCCATAGCTAGCGAGATCCACCAGCGGGGACGGAGGATCTAGAGGTGGCTAGAGAGAGAGAGAGAGAGAGAGAGAGAGAGAGAGAGAGAGAGAGAGAGAGAGAGAGAGAGGTATAGGAGGAGGCTGCTCCTTTTTATTGGAAGGGAGTGTGGTCACTATGGAAAAAGAGGCAGTATTAATTTGAGGAGGGTTGGGGTTAGGTGGGTGTGCGGGGCATTCAAAAATGAGAGGAGGGAAGGGAAAATTTGAGGGAATGCTTAGTGGGAAAGCAAGAATAAACTTGAGGTATGTTCATGTGACAACATGTTCCTCAGATAATGTGTTCATGTATAGTAGTACCAAGTTCCTCGCTTATTTAAGGTGAGACCAATAGGTTAGCAATGCACAATCATTTTGTTTGTGCATGTTACTTGAAGAAAGAGCATTCATCATGTGAAGTGTCACTACTATTTACAAATTCAACTTCCTGCTGCCGGTTGTCACGTCATACTTTGAGATCCTACTTTGCATGCGGCAAGGTGCTACCATCCAAAAGATTTGAGAAAGTATGAATCTGAACACACTCCATACTTTGTATTTATGATGCATACCACATTCTAGAGAGGATTTCAAAAAAGAATTCACTGTGTACATGACACTCGGGGATTTCAGCCTGCAAGCAAATTGAGGTTTGCAATGCACAAACATTTTGTTCGTGCAAGTATCTTGGAGAAAGCAAGTTGATCATGTGAAGTGTAACGAGTGGTTAAAAATTCAAGTTTATGGTGTCGGGTGTCACTTCATACTTTTAGATCCTAATTTGCATGCGGGAAGGTGCTGGCATAGGTGATTGTTCATGTTGTTCATATGTGAGGATGTTCATCGGATATTGTAAGTGCATCAAGTTCCCCCTTAGTGGTTTTGGAGTATTGAAAACAAATACGTTGAAGGACTAATGTGTTTGTGAGTGTACACAAGATATATAGTCCCTTAAGATTTGGTTTAACCCATGGAGGACGACCCTTAAAAATGTATTTCTTCAAGTGAAGAATTTGGTGATGAAATTAGTACGGCCTTTGAAGAAATTGATGTGAAGACTTTCAAGCATGAAGACTTATTCTTTCGTAGTTTCTTATTTCGAGTCATGGGGAAAAACGTATTGTTAAAGGGGGACTAGGTGAATCATAGTTCACATTTCCAAAGTGATTCTCAAACCTATAAATACACAAGCCGTTTCGAATGAAGCCTTTGGAAATCTCTGCAACAACTGACAAATTTGCTAGCGATGGTGATGAAGTTCATCTGGTCACTGACAAATTTGGTCAGGCTGAGGAGTTAGGATTTCACCGGTGCGATCTGCCTATCATGGGGAAATTGAGTGCCCCGACGAAATTGAGAGTTCAATTTTTTGACCGTTGTTGCACCGCGGGCCAGTTGTCAAGTGGATATTTATCCCGAAAACGGTCATATCAGATAATGGCATTTATGACAATTCATGTCGGGTTGCCCTGGCTATAAATAGCCGCCCCGACAACTAGATATTGGTTGGCTCCTCATAGAGAACTTGATACTTGTCATTTGAGAGCAACCCATCCTCTAACGAGTTTGAGAGAATCCTAAGTGAGGAAAAATCCACCAGAGCCAAAGTGATTGAGCATCACCGAAGAGATTGATCTGTGTGATCCAACGTCTGTTACCTTTCAAGACTATCATTCTTCCAGATGATTAGGCGTCATGTTCTAAGCACCCAAGAGTCATTGTGGTGTGCCATTGAATGAGTATGTGAAGGTTTTGGAAGTCTACCTTGAAGACTTACCACGAGTGATTGGGCGAGGTATAAGTGACCTTATCTCAAGAGAATACGATGAGCACTGTGTTTCCTTTGAGTTTGTCTCAGCCGCCTCAACCAGACGTACAGTTGATAGAGCAACTGGAACTAGTCTACCAAATGGATGTGTCTTCATCGAGCCTGCTTGGTTTCAAATTCCTCAACCCTTACCTTACGTTATTCCACCGCTGAAGAATCTGTGATATATTCTGATGAATTTGAACTGAAGACTTTCATCATGTTGTTTTTCATTTCTTTAGTTCATCTTCTTAATGATTGTATGCTCGTATGATTGCATGTTCTTCACCTATATGTATCGTGTATGCATGCTTTCTATTTCTGTGATGATTTAGTTTCCTCGCGTTTCTATCAATTCACTCTGATCCTCGTCAAATTTATTAGAGTCTGATGAATTTCTAAAAATCTCCCATTCACCCCCTCTAGAAGTAAACCCGCACTTTCAATTGGTGTTAGAGCAAGGTACTCCCTTGTATTGTGTGATTTTGGTTTAACCACCTGGAGTTTTAGTTATGTTGATCACAGGTATGATCAAGGTCTGCGCTGCATGCCCTATCTTCGATGGCACAGACTATCCCAAGTGGAAGGCCATGATGCGGAATCATCTCCTATGGATAAACAACGAGTTGTGGACCGTCACTGAGATGATTGACTGACCTCTACAAGTTGGCTAACACCGATGACATTCGCAAGTATACTCTGCTGGATACACGGGCAAGGGCTATCATCTGCTCTAGCTTATCCAGAGATGAGTTTAGGCATAACATGCATCTATTCAACGCAAAGCTCATTTGGGACAGGATCTCTGACGTTTATTAAGGGCACCACACCCGTCAGGATCCTTGGTTCCTCGAGTTCAAGGAATCTCTCAAATCTATGCCATTTGATCCAGATTCATCTTCTTCACCAATGTGCCACATGGCCAAAGACACCAAGGTACTTAAACGTTCTTCATCTTTCTCAACTGAAGGTGAATCTGATGAAAACTTGACTCCTAGCTACTCCAAACTTGCTAACATTTCTACTAGGCAACAAACTGCTATGGAAAGGATTCAAAATCTGTTAGATAAAAGCGATGATCTATTGAACAAAGAAATGGAACGTACTCAGACTCTGATGAACTTGAGCGTCTTAAGTCAAAATATGACGAACTTGAAAGTCGTCATGTGGCCCTCTCAGCCGACCACGAGAAGGTGTCCTATGATTTTCTTCATAGGAAGCAAGAACTCGAGAAGGTGAGAGTGTCTCATGATCTTCAAAAAGATAATGATTCATTAGTCGCTCAACAGATCAGCACCGCTCAGGAAGAATTTGTTGCTTCATGCTTGAAATGCCTTGAATGTGAAAATGAAAATTCTTCAGCTGAACGTTCAAATGCTTCAACTGCCGCTATATCTTCAAATATCTCTATAGTATCAATCCCCTCATCTAAGGAGACCACAACTATTACGGACGAAAATGTAGGCCTGAAGGAATTGTACGTCATAGGTATGTACAAAAGCCTCAAAGGGCACTAAACTCTTTGTGATGTGCTCAAGAAGTAGATTCTAAACAGGAGCCCTAGGAAAGAGGGTATTGCTTTTGAGAAAGCTTACTGCAGATGGATCTTATTGGAAGCCTGAGTAGTATCCCAAAACCATATGGGTTGCTGCAAAAAGAACTCCAGTTGATCCATCAACTCTATCTGGCTACAACTGTGATACTCTACACTCTTCTAATGAGTTATTCGACTCCAACTACAACGTAGTCAAAAATCAGAATGGTGAAGTATTTGCTAGATTTGTTGGTACTAACTGTAGGAATGGTCCCCCAATGAAGGAAATCTGGGTCCCCAAAAGTCTTCTTCAAAATCTTTACGTGAATGTCATCATGACACCACCAAAGAAGAATAAAAATCCCGGGGCAAATTCTTCACTTGGACCAAAGTCGTCAAATGGACACACACCAACTCATGGTTGCACTAATGCTTCTGTTTCGCAGGGAAACAAATAGCGTTCCAATGAATATGTGCATTATTCCTCAAATCACTATGTGCACAAATCTGCTAAGAATTTTTCCGCATACTCTTTCGAGAACTATAACCCTCCTGTGAAGAGAAATGCATATTCATCAATGCCCAAATTCTCTATCAATGCTTTGCATTACATTGCTTCTCAGCCACCCATTAAAATGTGGGCAGTTAAGAAGAAGAACTAATCTCTTCTGGAGGGTCAGGTCTTCAGACACAATAAATGCCCGATCAATTAGCTGAAGACCTAACATAATTCTTGTTGGGATGAAAGCTAATCATGATGAAATGAATTCTTCATTGAACTAATCTCTTCTGTAGGGTCAGGTCTTCAGACACAATAAATGCCTGATGAATTTGCTGAAGACCTGACATAATTCTTGTTGGGATGCAACCTAATCATGACGAAATGAATTCTTCATTTCACACACACCTTATGCTGCTAGTTATGTTATGTTGATAAAATTCACTAACGAAATTGATCATCATATTATTCAAACTGAAGTATATGAATTTGTAAGTGAGACTAATGCTTCTACAGGATGACACACCTAACGCTACTAAATGGGTTCTGGATAGTGGTTGCACCAATCACATGACTGGTGTCAGGAATCTCCTCACGAATGCTCCCCTTACTCCATCGCATCTGAATCATATCACCACTGACAAAGGAAAAAAGCAAGGTATTGGGTCTAGGTAAGGTTGCTATCTCAAAGGATCGACACATGGAAAATGTTAGTGTGCAACAACTATCTATGGGGTGATCTAGCCCCTACGTGGTTCGGCGAGGGGAATACACATAACGCAAAGAGCAGGTCTAGTAGAGGATGCAAGGACTTATACCCAGTTTTGGGCCACCTTTGAGGTGTAACACCCTACTCCTGCTTTGGTGGATTGAAAAAGTGAAAGCACAAAAACAAGGAGCGCTTTCCCTAGGCAAGGTGCAAGGAGAAGGCAGCTACTGTAGGGGAACGCAACAAAAAAAATGGTATAGCGAGCACACCCAGGACCACTATGGAGACTGCATACAAGGTTTGATCTGATCCATACCGACTCGAAGCGCAACGGAAGAAGAGTCGGTGGAGATCGTCGGTGCAGATCCCCACAACTAGGATTTACAACCTCCCAACTGCGAGGATGTACTCCCTCTCTGGACATCCCTTCGGGAGGCGGTTGGACAGTCCCCCGGACGATGTTGCGGACAGCCCTTTGGGAGGATACTCGAACAACCCCTTGGGAAAAAGATCGAAACTACAATCTCTCTATGGGGTTGCACACATAGGGAGTCAGCTATCCAGCAGGGCTTCACCGTCCAGAACTATTTCCTGTCGGAACCCAGACAGCCTTTCAGCTCTACGTAAATATTTCGCTAAGAGGGAGAGAGAAGCCAGACAAGTCATGGCATGTGTATGAGAGCAATGCATGAAGATATGGCAGCCCTCACCTCCTCTATTTATAGGAAAGCCAAGGGGTAGTGTGCCTCCACAATTTTTACCAAAAACCCCATGCATTAGGTCACACATGAGGGTGTTAAGGTCAAAATGGGATGCCATGTGGAGCTCCAAGGAGCTCCACCACCCATGGCCTGCCACCCCTAGCCCCCCCCCAAATGGTGTTCCTTCCCTTGCAAGCCACTTCCTTCTAGAACTTTGACCAAGTCCAAAAAGGTGGCTCTACATAAATATCCTAAAAATCACTTTCACTATTCACGATGACATTTTTCAGCATCCGTTCGAACTGAAAATATTTATGTGGGATAAGAACATTTCCAGTACCCACTAAAATAGTTTTCAATGCGTTCCAAAACAATTCCGGTTTAGTGATTTTCATCCGCGAAACGCATCTGAAGTGGCTCCAGCAGCTCCGGAACATTTTTGGTTTTAATCTCAGAAAATTCCAAAAAGCTTCCAGAATGATTCTGGCACCCTCCAAGAATTATCAGGCATGTGCCGAAACCAATTTGACTTAATAATATATCCCAAAACAACTTTTCAGTACCATCGAAACTTATCCGATGACCTCTCTCTGCGGTACAATTCCGCTGTCCGAAACCTTTCCGGTGTCTGAAACTTTTTTTGGTGATTTTCTCTCAGACTCCCTATCTAGTATTCAACAGATAGATGACCCTCAAGCGTGTGACCCTATAGGTTCGGTGAAGTATAGACATGACCCGGAACCCCTTCCGATCAATGATCAACATCGGAGCCGTGGACACCCATATTGACTCCTATACCCACACGAATAAATATTCGAGTGAACCTCCAGTTGCAGTGAGCTATTCCTGTTGCTTCGCCATATGTCACAAACACCCGAGGTTAGATTTATTGCATCCGCGTGGATGAACAATTTATCCACCATGCAAGTTACCTCGTTACCTGTTTTGTTCTGTTTTCTTGTTTCCGTGTTCTGGCATCCCAGTGATCAAATCACAAGGTGTCTGGCCAGATGATTATGGATACCGTAATGCCGAGAGGGCCCGAGAATATCTCTCCATCGTTGGAGGAGCAAATCCCAATCTTGAGCTATCATGTAACTTCCCATACTTTTTCGTGAACCCGTAAGCCACCGTAATAGCCAACCAGTTACGGATGACATTTAACAAACCCCAAAGTTCACGAAGCAAGCAGGAAGTAACTCGATACTCTCATGGTCTGAGGAATTATGCAAACATTAACTATCTCTGTGATATTAACCATAAACTTCTAACGAAAATAATCTCATAGCATATCATCAATTTGGGTCGATTCAACACAAGTGTTCTACCAACATCGTGCCCTCATAATTGCCAGCATAGACATGCCCATGATCAGGAAAACATGATCATCATGCAATACATGAGCCAGTCTTAGAGGCAAGACTAGGAATACATTTTACCGTTTAGTATACCACACGTGCACATGAGTTTTCCTCCGTGCCTCGTGGATATTGTAGACTCGAGAATCATTGCAATTATAGCATGGAAGCAAAACATTCATTACAAACTTTGGGGATACAAAATAACTATTATTACTGCCTCTAGGCCATATCTCCTACAGCTACACATGCAAGTGTGCGTGGAGTTAGAATGGGTTCGAACCCTCGTAATGGTTTCCATGGCCCTCCTTTTATAGCTTAAGGGGTTACCATAATGGCAAAAAGGTAACTACATGTTAATTGGACAACAACAATGCTATCATACCTAACTCTGCTAGTTAGGACAAAAGGCATTAAATGCATTGCAAGGTGTCGCGATGAGGAGGAGCCCCGGCAAGGATGTTGCACCACTTGACTAGCTAACTCCTATTATCTTGACACGCCATTGGGACGGGTGTCCATAAAGGAAAAAATCCTACCGATGAGCTGGCACGTGTCCGGCAAGCCTTACCTAACTGCCTACGGGCTCGACACCTCACTGATCAGCGACTAGCTGCTAGGTGAGGTGGAGCGCTGGTAGTTGGCGGTGTTTTTGTTGGCCAAGAAGCTTGCCGGGCCTTCGCCTTGCCGGCCCAGATTGGTCGGCAAGGGTTGCTTCTATAGTTGATCTTGAGGCTTGTCTTGAACCTTGGTATTCTTGACGCGCTCCTTGATCTCTCAAAGGAACTGCTCTCTTGATTTGAGAATCTTCTTTATAACTTGTCGACTTTGGTCATGGTAACCTTTAGTAAGCTCTTTGGCCGGCAAGGGAACTGCTACTTGTCTGTCCATAAGTAAGGGCGTAAAACACCCATGTTTTATACACCGATAGGAGCCCCCGAGCCTGGTCCATACGCGTTGCTGAGTGTGATTCGGCTAGGCCCAAATGATGCACACACACAGGTTGATGTCAAATTTCGCCAAGATGAAATCTATACCTTGAGATCTTCTTTGCTTCTTCATTATAGAGTTGTCTCTATCTTTGGCCTCCCTCCTACAAGCTTAGTTGTCGGGTGGGTACCTACCTTGCGCGTAAAAACCACGGGCGATCATGCACATGGGTTGCTGTCGGGCGCGTCCCAGACAAGCCACGATCACGTGTGGCCAAAGGTAACTGCCATGCCTGCCATCACTTCCTACTTTACTGTGTCCCTCCCATGATGCGCATCACATGGGCAGTTTTTGGAGTAATGCGCCGGCCAGGAATGCACGGTGCGAGACTGGCAGAATGAGGCAGTTGCCCTAAAATGGTGGGGAGCCAGCCCCCTCGCCCCCTATAAAAGGGGGGCTATGGAAGGCGATGCTCATCCTCCTCTCCCTTTTCCATTCTTCCTGCATTTGCCACCACCATGGCGAGCGGAAAAGGCCGGGCTCGTGCTTCTGCTACTGTAGTGAGAGCTTCTCCCTAACAGCATGCTCCTACTTCTGCTGCGACCGCGAGGTTGGCTCCAGTGCTCGGGATGGAGCTGCAGGCCGGGGTCATAGAAAACGTGGCGCTCGGGGCCGGGGTGGCCAAAATAGAGCACTCGTCATTCCGCCCCCAACTGCCCCTCCCCCAGCACAAGGCCACACAGTGGACATGGTGCTTGAGTTTGCCATGGAGTTGCGTGACTGTCGGTGTCAAAACCGGTGGATCTCGGGTAGGGGGTCCCGAACTGTGCGTCTAGGCGGATGGTAACAGGAGACGAGGGACACGATGTTTTTACCCAGGTTCGGGCCCTCTCGATGGAGGTAAAACCCTACTCCTGCTTGATTGATATTGATGATATGGGTAGTACAAGAGTGGATCTACCACGAGATCAAGGAGGCTAAACCCTAGAAGCTAGCCTATGGTATGATTGTTGTAATGGTTGTTCGTCCTATGGACTAAAACCCTCCGGTTTATATAGACACCGGAGAGGGCTAGGGTTACACAGAGTCGGTTACAATGGTAGGAGATCTACATATCCGTATCGCCAAGCTTGCCTTCCACGCCAAGGAAAGTCCCATCCGGACACGGGACGAAGTCTTCAATCTTGTATCTTCATAGTCTTGGAGTCCGGCCGATGATGATAGTCTGGCTATCCGGACACCCCCTAGTCCAGGACTCCCTCAGTAGCCCCTGAACCAGGCTTCAATGACGATGAGTCCGGCGTGCATATTGTTCGGCATTGCAAGGCGGATTCCTCCTCCGAATAATTCATAGAAGATTGTGAACACCAGGATAGTGTCCGGCTCTGCAAAATAAATTCCACATTCCACCATAGAGAGAATAATATGTACACAAGTTCAATCTGCTGACGTATTTTGTGGCATGATGTCATACCACCACCAAGCCTTTACTTGAATCGTTTTTTATTATACCACCTCAGCGCGTTTAGCGAAGCGGTTTCCTTGGCACGTCTTGTCGAAGCAGAGATCGTGTTCCCCTTATTCCGGGATTCCCATCAATACGGACGTGGGTAACCCAACCGCGCCATTGATGGTGGCGCATGGGAGATAAGCGAGTTTTACCAGGCCGGTGGGGACGCATAGTCTTCGTCCGCCCATATATAAGGGGATAAGGATCCACCTTTTTTACCTACACCTTCTTCCTCCTTTGCTTATCCATCTCCGCGCACTCGAGCTCCAGCGCCCAAGTTCGCACATCTCGCCTCAACCTTCTCCAGCCATGTCCGGAGCGGGAGGCAAGTGGACGCACATCGAAAAACTACGCAGTGCCGGATACCTGTCCAGCGACATCGTGCACCGGCTGCCCGATAAGGGGCAGCTCATTCCCACCCCCAGGCCCCATGAGAGGGTCGTATTCCTTCCACACTTCCTCCGCGGACTGGGCTTCCCACTTTATCCCTTCGTCCGGGGGCTCATGTACTACTACGGCCTGGACTTCCATGATCTGGCGCCAAATTTCATCCTCAACATCTCGGCGTTTATCGTCGTGTGCGAGGCCTTCCTCTGCATCCAGCCCCACTTCGGCTTGTGGCTAAAAACCTTCAATGTCAAGCCGAAGGTAGTGAAGGGCGTCCAGGCGGAGTGCGGAGGTGCCATGGTGGGCAAAATGCCCAACGTCCTCTGGCTCGAGGGCGCCTTCGTGGAAACCATCAAAGGGTGGCAATCGGGGTGGTTCTATATCACCGAGCCGCGGGACCCTAAATGGGCAGCGGCCCCCGAGTTCAGATTTGGTACCCCCATGTAGCTCACCTCCTGGAAAGAGAAGGGCTTGCTATGGGGCAGTTCGGAGGAGCTGACCAGACTCCAGTCCTGTCTCCAGACCCTGGTGAACAAGAAGCTCAAGCTTGTCAACGTGATCCGGGTCATGCTCGTCCGCCGGATTCTCCCCTGCCAACAACGGGCCTTCAATCTATGGGAGTTTGATCCGGCACAGCACTGGACCCTTAGCAGGCTCTTTGACACAATGTACGAAGCTGCCTGGAGGGTGCTGTTCAAGGGCGGAGAAGCCCCCGCATCCGCAACTGAAGATCGCGGATTTAGCACGAAACGCCCGACCGGTGTGGTAAGATATGTTATCCTTTATGGGGCATTTATTTCTTTCATAGTTTGACTCTATTGAGGGATCTGAAATTCCCAATGCCTTTAACAGGACTTGCAGAGGACGTCCGGACAGGTTAACTGTCCGGCTCCCCTCCCCGAAGACCCAGCGGATACCAGTTTAACGGGGCTGCTAGTCCCGGCACTTTATGTGGTGCCGGAGAAGAAGGCCAAGAAGAAGGCCACCGGAACCCGAAGGAGTTCCCGGCGCCAGGTGGTATTGGACTCATCGTTCGATGGCTCCAAGGCGGACTCCTCCCCCGAAGACGAGGAGGAGAAAGAGGACTCTCCCCAGGAGGGGGGAGAGAGGAAGAGGAAGGCTTCCCCAAGAGGGGAGGCCGAAGGGTCCAAGAGGGGAAGGACTCTTCCTCCGGACAGCTCCGCCAACGCCAACCTTGACGACGAAGGGTGGCCCTCAAGGGCCAAGCCTCCGGCAAGATCGTAAGTATCCGGATTCCTGAATGATTTATGATTTCTCTTTTGTGCCACATAGTGTCCTTCTAATGCCGCACACTACCTGTATCCGGCCGAGGATGATCTTCCCGCTTCATCAAGCGGGTCCTTGGCTCCGTCGGATCTAGATTCCATTCCGACCGCCTCCACCCCTCGCGATGCTGAGGACGCCGAGGTGGGATCCCAGGAGGGGACCCGCCAAGAGGGGGGGGGCTCCGGAGGTTCCACAGGGCAACCTCCCGGACCTCGTGCCGGACTCCGCGCCGGAACCCGCAGTGGTTCCGGAGTCTGGCAGGCGGCCCCTTCGTAAGAAGGGAAAGACCGTGACACCGGCAGCCTCCGTCCAACCGGAGGCGCCGGACAACTTGTTGGAGGCGCTCAACGACGCTTCCATCGAGGAAGAACACCGCACTATAATGAGTGCGGTGATTCAGAAGGTTCAGCTCGCCAAGAGCGGGCTGACCGAAGCCTGCAGCAGCCTTCTAACAGGCTTTGAGGTAAGAAGTTTTAAAATATGTAATGTAATACCGCATAGATAGTAGCCCCTGATGCTCGGTTCGGTGTTTGGAAAGAAAAACTAGACTGAGGATCTAAAAAAGATATACGTAGGAGTTCTAAAAATTATGTCAATATGGGTTTGCAGGCTGCGCTGCTGACCTCTGCCGCACTAACTGCGGAGGTCGGTGCTTTGAAGCAGAACCTCGAGCGGTCCGAGAACGAGCTCGGACTTGCCAAGAAGCAGCTCAAGGACAAAGAAGGTGAGTAACACCGTATTAAATTTGTACCTTACAGAAAAGGATTTTGGTTGGAATAGAAATGACCAGGATAACGTGGGCACTGCAGGGGCCACGAACGAGGTGGCGACCCTGAAGGAGGCCGTGTCTGCGGCCAAACGTAATGCGGCCGCGGAACGAGCGGAGCGAGAGAAGCAAGAGGCGCGGGTGGCGAAGGTGCGGCAAGAGCTCCAGGCTCTCATGGAAAAGCATGAGAGTTTGGAGCGCGACTCGAAGACTCGAGAGTCCGAGCTTGCCTCGGCTCTTGAGAGTGCCAAAGCC
Organism: Triticum dicoccoides; assembly: GCF_002162155.2. Lineage (NCBI taxonomy): Eukaryota > Viridiplantae > Streptophyta > Magnoliopsida > Poales > Poaceae > Triticum > Triticum dicoccoides. The sequence goes on from NC_041389.1 coordinate 235,860,454, forward strand.
GCTAAGGCCGAGGCCCATAAGGCCCTCCAGGAGATTGAGGTGATGAAGAAAATAGCAGCGGGTAAGGCATTTTTCATGCAAAGCAAGCATGTGAATGTGAATTACCTGTTACTTACCCGAATTCGGAGATCTCTAGGAGCGATTGCAGATCTGCCTCACAGCGTGTCCGATGCCGCCGCATTCTACCGGGCCGAGGAGGGGAGTTCGACGGAGAAGGTCTTCTGGTCTCAGTATGCTGAGGCCGGACATCCGGTGCCCCTTAGCGACCAGCTGAAGCAGCTGGTCGAGCTCCACAAGGTAGCCGAGCAGGCCATAAAGGGCCTCATAGTCCGGCTGTGGCCTGAAGAGGCCATGCCTGGGAGCTACTTCGGCCTCGTGCGGCGGCTGGTGGATGCGTGCCCCTGGGTGGAAGTCATCAAGCGCTCCGCCTGCATTGAAGTTGCCCGTCGGGCCCTTGCCCGCGCAAAGGTGCACTGGCGCAGGCTGGATGCTGAGAGGCTTATAACGGACGCGCCGCCGGCAGGCAAGGAGTATCGTACGCCCGAAATGTACTATAAGAGTGTCCTGAAGGGTGCCCGCAAGATTGCGGATGAGTGCCCCAAAGATGTAATTTTTTAGTAGACTCGCAATGTGTTATCCTGTGCGCTGAAAACTTTGTTCATATGCGCTAATCAACGCTTATTAATTTAAAATACTACCTTCTGTGTGGTCGTTTATCAAATCTGAGAGATGGCAAGTCGTCGGCTTCAGCCCCCATGCCACGAGTGCTGGGGTGTTCGGGATAAACTTGAGCGCTCTTGTTCCCATTTTTGGGTCCATCTAGGGAGGCGTTCAACACAAAGAACAAGGCAACCGGACTTATAATGCTTGAACACTCTCACTTAGCCATAGAATTCTATAATTTTAAATTTCGGCGAAGCCCCTAGTGTTCAGAAGACCGAATTCGGGGCGCTATCCACGCCTGGGCCAGACACAGCCGGTTCCTCGCTCTAAGCGGCATAAGTCTTTAGGGACTCGAAAAGACCTTTCGAACAGCGACCAACTCTCACCTTATCATGATGGTCAGTTTTAGCTTTCTCCACTGAGGCGCTCGCCCAGCTCAACCGGGGTGCAATTGCAGTGGTTCTCCCAGTGCTACCTTAGCCGATAGAACGGAACATAAGGTACCAAAACATGGGAGCCGGGCAAACCCAACTATTGACCCAAGACATGATTCGGAGCCGATGCATATAATGCTATAAGTTCGGGGTGCCGCACTTGTGAAAGTGTTCGGACTTATCACACCATAATGCGGGGAGCATAAGCCCCTGGTGTATTCGGCCGTACCAAAGTGTACAGATGCAAGATGTCATAAATGAACATATAATAATAAAAAAAGGAATGCAATTATAAAGAAAAAGTGATGTATTGTTTATTCAAGGAATTCTGCTATGAGTGCAGAACGATATAAATAGTGCGGTAAGCAACGGTTTGGACTATTAGACATGTCCCCCTCCAGGGGTAGGCTGCGGAATGGTGTATTAAACAGATTTAATGCTCATAACGGAGACCACCTGAGCGTTCGTCGTAGCCATTGTCCCTCCCTGGCTGTTGCATCACGAGTTCCGCAGATCTACTGCCAGACAGGGCCTCTGGTAAACGGAGTCCTGGGGAAAAAAGAACAAAAAAAGAAAGTGACACACGTGGGAGCCCCTGGTGTGGTTGAGCCGCACTCTGGGCCTATCGTGGTCGTGCCCCTCCCCCTATGCCCATGGTATCTTCAGAGCGTAATGATGTACACGAAGAGCTCGTCTTGCAATCATGCAAGGGCTGGGGTTGGGGCCGCATTGCTACGCGTGCTCGGAACGTGCCAGGTGGTATTGATGTATGTTCCTCCGGGCGCGTTTAGTCATGTCCGGTCGTTTAACGGCCGGACTCGAGAATTGCCTTAAGAGGCTGCTCTGTACTTCTGCCGTGAGAGCCGTTGTGTGTTCCTCCGTTCGGAGGGAGCGTTCAGTGTTTCCGTTGACTGTGATGACTCCATGAGGTCCTGGCATCTTGAGCTTGAGGTATGCATAATGCGGCACCGCGTTGAACTTTGCAAACGCGGTTCATCCGAGCAGAGCGTGATAGCCACTGCGGAACGGGACTATGTCGAAGATTAACTCCTCGCTTCGGAAATTATCCGGGGATCCGAAGACCACTTCCAGTGTGACTGAGCCTGTACAATTGGCCTCAACACCTGGTATGACGCCTTTGAAGGTCGTCTTTGTAGGTTTAATCCTTAAGGGGTCTATGCCCATCTTGCGCACTGTATCCTGATAAAGCAGGTTCAGGCTGCTGCCGCCGTCCATCCGGACTCTAGTGAGGTGAAATCCATCAACGATTGGGTCTAAAACCAATGCGGCAAATCCACCATGGCGGATACTGGTGGGGTGGTCCCTTCGATCGAAAGTGATCGGGCAAGAGGACCATGGGTTGAACTTCGGGGCGACTGGCTCCATTGCATATACGTCCCTAAGTGCACGCTTCCGCTCCCTCTTGGGTATGTAGGTTGCGTATATCATGTTTACTGTCCGTACTTGTGGGGGGAAACCCTTCTGTCCTCTACTGTTCGGCGGCCGGGTCTCCTCCTCATCATCGCTATGCAGCCCCTTGTCATTGTTTTCGGCAATTAACTTGCCTGCCTGCTTGAATACCCAACAATCCCTGTTGGTGTGGTTAGCTGGCTTTTCGGGGGTGCCATGTATCTGGCAAGAGCGGTCGAGTATTCGGTCCAAATTGGACGGACCCGGAGTAGTTCTTTTGAATGGCTTTTTCCGCTGACCGGGTTTAGAGCCTCTGAATCCGGCATTGACTACCATATCCTCAGTGTTATCGGCGTTAATGCGGCATTTGTTTTTGTTGCGACGCGACCTGCCATTGCGGTCCTTGCTGTCCGGACTGCCAGAATTTTTGCTGAGGTTGTTACTGTGAGCTAGCCAGCTGTCCTCTCCGGCACAGAAGCGGGTCATGAGTGATGTGAGGGCTGCCATGGATTTTGGCTTTTCCTGTCCTAGGTGCCGGGCCAGCCACTCGTCGCAGATGTTATGTTTGAAGGCTGCGAGGGCCTCTGCATCCAGACAATCGACGATTTGATTTTTGTTTGTGAGGAACCGTGTCCAGAATTGTCTGGCCGAGTCGTCTGGCTGCTGAATTATGTGGCTTAGGTCATCGGCGTCTGGTGGTTGCACATATGTGCCCTGGAAGTTGTCAAGGAATGCGGCTTCCAGGTCCTCCCAACACCCAATTGATTCTGTTGGCAAGCTGTTAAGCCAATGCCGAGCTGGCCCCTTAAGCTTGAGTGGGAGATACTTGATGGCGTGGAGATCGTCGCCGCGGGCCATATGGATATGAAGGAGATAATCTTCGATCCAAACCGCGGGGTCTGTTGTGCCATCGTAGGATTTGATGTTCACGGGTTGAAACCCTTCAGGGATTTGATGATCCATTACATCGTCTGTGAAGCATAGTGGGTGTGCGGCGCCTCTATATTGAGCAATATCACGACGTAGCTCAAGAGAGCTTTGTCTGCTGTGTTCGGCCCGGCCGGAGTTGCTGTATCCGGCGCGACGGTAGTCGTCGTTGGTCGTGGAGCGCCCACGTGATCCGTAGATAGATCTGGATTGTCTTGCCTTGTCTTCCAATATATCTCGCATGTCCGGCGCATTCCCCCGTGGCTTCACGCTTTTCGAGCGGTGCCGGGGTACGGTTCTGGCGGAGGGCCTAGATGCCTCTCTGTCGCGGCCACGAGGTGGTCGGTCTACCGTATTGTGCGCTGGTGATGAAGGTTTGTATGCTTCCTCCTCTAGTCGGGGGAGCAACTTGCGTTTTGGGTAGGTTTTGGAGGGGCGTTCGAGTTCATACTCTTCGGCCGCGAGGACCTCGGTCCATCTCGAGCAGGTCTTGATTAGCTCGAAGCTGTGCTGCTTTTTCTTTAGGCTGTTCGCCATGGCCATTAGCCTGCGTTTAAAATGCTCTTGTTCGACGGGATCCTCGGGCACGACGAATTCGTCGTCGTTGAGGCTTGCCTCGTCTTCGGAGGGAGGCATGTAATTTTCATCCTCCTCGTCTGCCGCTCTCTCTTGAGGGCTGGCTTCCCCGTCCTCCTGTGCTGAATCTTGCTGGAGGGGGTTGTCTTCGGCACTCTCTGGGGTGTTATTATCTCCGGTGCCGGAATCTCCATTCTTGCTGTGGCGGGATTTAGAGCGGCGCCGCTGACGTCGGCGCTTGGGCTGTTTCTTAGAGGAATCTGCCTCCGCTGCTTCTTCGTCGTCCCCATCCTTTGGGGTGTCCACCATGTATATGTCGTATGACGAGGTGGTCTTCCAGTGCCCTGTAGGCGCTGGTTCTTGATCGTCTCCGGCATCGTCGTCCATACCGTCGATGTCTTCGGAGTCGTAGTCTAGCATGTCGGTTAAATTGTTGATAGTGGCTACGAAGTGGGTGGTGGGTGGGCTTTGAATTTCTTCGTCGTCCGCATACCAACCATCCTGACCGCAGTCCGGCCAGGGTTCTCCTGATAACGAGAGATACTTTAGCGAGTTCAGGATGTCGCCAAAGGGCGAGTGCTGAAAGATGTCTGCAGCGGTGAACTCCATGATCGGCGCCCAATCGGATTCGGTTGGCAGGGGCGCAGGAGGTTCGGAGTCCGGCAAGGAGTCCGGCACCTCGGAGTCATGAGCTTTGCAAAGGACAAGGTCGGTATTCGGCTCCATCGCCGTAGCAGTTGCAGCTCCCGAGGCAGTGTCCAGCCACCGGTCCTCGATCTGCGCGGTCGGCTCCGAACTATGGGTCGGAGCGGATTCGTGTGCGGCCTCCAAGGTACTGTCCCGCGGCAGAGCTAGATCATGCCCATCGTGACAGTGCGGCACGCTCGGCTGTGGCTCGAATCCATCGAAGATCAAGTCTCCGCGGATGTCAGCCGTGAAGTTTAGGCTTCCAAATCTAACCTGATGGCCAGGGGCGTAGCTTTCGATCTGCTCCAGATGGCAAAGTGAATTGGCCCGCAGTGCAAAGCCGCCGAACACGAAGATCTATCCGGGGAGAAATTTCTCACCCTGGACTGCGTTGTTGTTGATTGAAGAAGCCATCAAGCCTATTGGTGACGGCACAGTGGAACTCTCGATGAAAGCACCAATGTCGGTGTCAAAACCGGCGGATCTCAGGTAGGGGGTCCCAAACTGTGCGTCTAGGCGGATGGTAATAGGAGACGAGGGACACGATGTTTTTACCCAGGTTCGGGCCCTCTCGATGGAGGTAAAACCCTACTCCTGCTTGATTGATATTGATGATATGGGTAGTACAAGAGTGGATCTACCACGAGATCAAGGAGGCTAAACCCTAAGCTAGCCTATGGTATGATTGTTGTAATGGTTGTTCGTCCTACGGACTAAAACCCTCCGGTTTATATAGACACCAGAGAGGGCTAGGGTTACACAGAGTCGGTTACAATGGTAGGACATCTACATATCCGTATCGCCAAGCTTGCCTTCGATGCCAAGGGAAGTCCCATCCGGACACGGGACGAAGTCTTCAATCTTGTATCTTCATAGTCTTGGAGTCCGGCCGATGATGATAGTCCGGCTATCCGGACACCCCCTAGTCCAGGACTCCCTCAGTGACCCACCGCGAAGTCGGCTGCATGTGTGGGTGGAAATCCTTCACTCGTGCCCATTAATTGGGGCAGGGGCATCTCCTCCACTTCAAGCTAGTGGAGTCCGACACGCTCTCTGTGAAGTTCTTGGGGCTTCAGGAGCTCGCATGGAGTGCTGCGTGGAGAGCTCAAGTAATAGTGAGACCTCCTCCTCGAGAGATAACGATATGGAGGATGATGGTGAAGACAACGACGGCGGTTCTCCGGGCGTCAAGATCGAGGACAACGGCTCTGACTCTAGTTGAGCGCTGGTAGCACCATCGTCTCCAGATGAGCGCTGGAAGCACCATCATCTGGTTTGCCGGGGGCGCTCCACCTAGGCGCCCCTTTTGCCCTGAGTTGCACTTGTTGTAAACCCTGGAAAGAAAGGGCTAAAGAAAACATTATCGAGCACTTTTGTTTTTCAACAAATATGTGACATTGGTGGTGCTCAAATGAATATGTATTGTTTCCCTTATCCATGTTTGTCCTTGTATGATTCAAATCCGACACCATACGCAGTTTGGGAACTTGCCAGAACACATACTTGTCGCGAACGCTTTGAAGTACTGGTCCTTAGCAGTTTCCTGGAAGTACAGTCTCTGGCAAAGCAACTTGCATGTCTCAACACAGCTACAAAAAATCTTGCTGAGCAGACTCGAGGCAGAAATTAGAGCGTGAATAAACAGGACAAGATTCCTTCGCTTGAAGGTTTTTCATACATGTATATATCGGTATCAAGGGAAAATTCCAAGATGTAACAAAGAATTTTTTAGTTGAAAAATTTCCAACTTAGCTTTCTTTGATGGACTTCTTGTCTTATGAAATGCGCATCAATGCCATGTGAAATGGTACTCCATCATCACCCCCGGGAAACTTGTACGTGTGGAATCCTTTTGTCTTTGTGAAAAAGAAAGAAGAGAAAAGGACAGTATGGAGACCTTGGTAGTTTGTTAGCCATTTCATTCAAACAAAGTGTAATAACAATGTTATGCATATTGATACATAAGTAAAGATGCATAAAAGGTTGTGAAGTACTAAGCTCTACTCATATATGAACAGGGTCTGTGTCTGGTTTTGTACGAAGGTTTACGAGACTTTGAGACAAAGCTTGTACAAAAGGGGTTGCCGAGACAAGGCCCGGCAACAGCGCCTCATGGGTAGAACTTGGGAAGATGCTCGATATTCCACGAGTTTTGCGCATGAATGCCATCTTCGATCTCCAGATGAATGCGCCAGGCCGGGCCTTCCCACTTTGGCGTTGGCTTGTTTGATCCTTTGGCGGATTGAATGTGCTGAAGAACAAGGTCGCCCTCCTCAAGGCTTCGAGCATGAACCTTATGGCTATGATGGCGGTGCAAGGCTTGCTCGTAGCGTGCAGCTCGCACAGCTGCCCGAAGACGGTCTTCCTCGAGGAGCACATCATCATCTTGTCGCAATTGCTCTTGCTCTACCTCGTCATAGGCAAGCACTCGAGGCAACCAGTATATGAGTTTTGTGGGGAGCACCGCTTCTGTACCATAAACTAGGGAGAAGGGTGTTTGGCTAGTGGCTCGATTTGGTGTCGTTCTGAGTGACCAAAGAACCACCAGCAACTCATCAATCCAGTGTCTTCCGCACTTGTGCAGCCTATCAAAGGTTCCTGTCTTGAGGCCACACAACACTTCAGCATTCGTCCGTTCTACTTGTCCATTGCTTCTTGGATGAGCAACAGAGGCAAAGCAAACCTTGCTCCGGAGGCCCTGGATGTACTACATGAAGGTCCAGCTCGTGAACTTTGTGTCGTTGTCGGTAAGGACTCTGTTTGGAACCCCAGAACGACAAACTAGTCCCTTAAAGAACTTGATGGCTGATTATGCAGTTACCTTTCTCACCGGCTCTACTTCAGGACACTTTGTGAACTTGTCGATGGCAATATACAAGAACTCAAAGCCCCTGGTAGCATGGGGGAAGGGCCCAAGATATCGAGCCCCCAGACCGAAAAGGGCTAGGAGAGAGGAATTGTTTGGAGAGCTTGTGTTGGCTGATGTATGTTCTTCGAATGGAACTGGCATGGTTCACATCTTGTTACTAGCTCAATTGCATCCTAGAGGACGGTAGGCCAACAAAAACCTTGTTGGAAAGCTTTGTCAACAAGGGCTCTTGATCCTATGTGAGAGCCACATATGCCTCTGTGTATCTCTGCCAACAACTTCAGTCCATCTTCCTAGCAAATGCACTTCAATTTCACTCTGTTTGGCCTCTTTCTGTACAGATTGTTATCCACGAACTAATACATACTCGATTGGTGGGCTACTTTATCAGCTCTCTCTTCCTCATCGAGAAGCTCCCTTGCTTGGAGGAACTGGACTATATGTTGCACCCATGCCAGAGCTTGTGGCTCGGCGACAAGGACTAAAGGCATCTATGTGGTTGCAGGAGCGCTATCCTCAATAAAAAGAACCTAAGGTTCTGCGCGAGGCTGCAGCTCACCAGCAAGCGCATGGCTGCTCCCCGTAACATTCTCACTGGCGGCTTTAGGAAACTCTCTCGGAAAATATTTAGCAGTATTCAACTTTCTTCTCTTTTTGACTTGCGTTGATGGAGTAACTGATGGTAGATTCAAATGGAGTACAAAAGTTCCTGGTTCCACAGGTAGCTTTTGGGTAGCACACTTTGACAGGTGATCAACAATGTTGTTCTCCGCATGGGGGATATTCTTTTTTGCAACCCGTCAAAGTGTTCCTCCAATTTTCTCACTTCTTCCACATATTCTTCCATCAACAGGCTCTGATAATCCTTATTCACTTGTTTCACAACAAGTTGTGAATCTTTGTGAATGATCAATTTTCTGATTCCCAACTCTACTGCAATTCTGAGACCGACAAGGAGCCCCTCATACTCTGCGGTGTTGTTGATTGCTTTCTCCCTGGGAAAGTGCATTTGGACCGCGTATTTGAGGTGTTCTCCGGTGGGAGCGACAAGCATCACTCAGCACCAGCGCCTTGTAACGAGAAGTCATCGTCAAACTACATGATCCATTCTGTCTCAGTCTCTTTACTGGGGAGAGTTGATTCTTGAATCTCTTCTTCTTGCATTGGTATCCATTAGGCAATGAATTCTGCCAAGGCTCTACTTTGAATGGTTGAAGTGCTCTCAAACTTGAGTGTGGAACTTGAGAATTGCAATGCCCACTACACTATCCTGCCAGTTGCCTCTAGATTTCTCAGAATACGCTGCAACGGGAAGCCAGTGACAACGGTGATTTCATGTGCTTGGAAGTAGTGGCACAGGTTTCTCGAGGCCATGAGGAGACCAAAAGGTAGCTTCTACACGCCAGAGTACCTAGACCTAGCCCCCGGCAAGAGAGAACTAACAAAGTATACTGGCCACCTTCTTCTTTGGCGTTATCTGCCGACTAACTTCTTCTGCTTGTGACATTTTTGTCTTGCCGACGTCGGGTTTTGCCGCGAAACATTGTGGCACATCATGGGGTGTACTTGCCACTGTTGTTTCCTCATCACGAACTTCTCTCTGCACAACTAGTGCAACACTGAGCACTTGGTTTGTTATCACTAAATATAGCAGCAACCTCTCCTGTGGCCTAGGCGCAACTAAGGTTGGCGCAGAGGATAGGTACCTTTTCAAATCTTGCAGCACAGCCTCCGCTTCTGGAGTCCATTTTACTGGACCTGCCTTTTTCAATATCTTGAAAAATGGTAGGGTGCGCTGAGCAGATCTTGAAATGAACCTACTCAAAGCAGCAACACAGCTGGCAAGACGCCACACATCTTTGACAGTCGTGGGTGCTTGAATCTTCTTGATAGCCTTAATCTTGTCGGGGTTTGCTTCTATTCCCCGCTGAGACACAAAGAACCCGGGGAGTTTACATGATGGAATGCCAAACACGTACGTCTTAGGGTTGAGCTTCATGTTGACTCTACGTAAGCTTGCAAATGTTTCTTCCAAGTCTTGAATGAGGGTTGCTTTATCTTTGGTTTTGACCACTATATCATCCATATAAGCTTCTATATTCCTATGCAACTGTGGCTGAAAACCAATCCGAACCGCTCTTGCAAATGTTGAACCGACACTCTTTAGTTTGAAAGGCATACTACAAAACAATACGTGCCACATGGAGTAATGAATGTGGTTTTCTCTTCATCCTCCTTGGCCATGAATATCTGATGGTACCCAGAATATGCATCAAGGAATGAGAGCAACTCACATCCAGCAGCGGAGTCTACAATTTGATCGATGCGCGGCAAGGGGAAAAGATCCTTTGGACATGCCTTATTGAGATCGGTGTAGTCAATACAAAGCCTCCACTTCCCATTTGCTTTGCGCACTACAACTGGATTTGCCAACCAAGTTGGGTCTAGCCCTCCTCTATCCAGACCTGGTGCTTAAAGTTTCTTGATTTTTTCAGCAATAAATTGTTGTCGTTCCAAAGCTTGCTTTCTGACCTTCTGCTTGACGGGCCGAGCATGGGGACAGACAACAAGGTGGTGCTCAATTACCTCCCTGGAACACCAAGGATGTCAGATGGTTGCCATGCAAACACATCTACATTTGCCCGCAAGAATGCAATGAGCGCGCTTTCCTATTTACTGTCAAGGGTGGCACTGATGGTGAAGTAGCTTTGGGTCTTTTGCCGGCTTAGCTCTCCAGCAAGTCTTCAACGGGTGTGCAGCACTTCGAAGAGGCGCACTTTCCATAATTCTTGCTAGATGTCTTACCGTGCTTCTTGATCTTCTTTTTCTTCGTGGGAGCTGCGGCTTCGATGGTCTCTGCTGCAACCACATCTCTGTAAAGCTTGTCAACACATATGACTGCATCCTTCTTGTCAGAGTTGATGGAAATGACACCCATTGGCCCTGGAATCTTCACCGTGTTGTAGGCATAATGAGATGCTGCCATGAACTTAGCCAATGTCAAGCGACCAAGAATTCCATTCAATGGCAAGGGGATCTTGATAACATCAAATACTATTTTGTATGTTATGTTGTTCAGTTCCCCGCCAAATGTTACCAGAAGTGTGACCTTTCCCTTGGTCTGGCTCCTTCCTGGATTAATTCCTTGGCATGTCCCAGTTTTCTGGAGCTTTTCATCGGGAATTTGCAGCATCTCGACCACTTCAAGAGATATCAAGTTCAATCTAGCCCCACCGTCAACTAGCACTTTCGTGACCCTGAGGTTCCGTATCGTTGCTGAAACCAACAACGGCAAGCACCCGACCGCAGTAGTGTGATCAGGGTGGTCCTCGACATAAAAAATGTTAGGCATGTGGGTCCACTTGAGGGCTTCGAGCATCTGCTGCCAGCTCCGCTGTGTTGACCTCACGAGCCCACTGTTTAAATTGGCGGTGAGAGGAATGCAAGGATGCACCCCCGTCAATGCACATGGCTTCTGTTGCCTTCTGGAATTCATGTTCACAGGACTCGTCGCCATATTCCTCCTCACTCTCTTCATCTCCATCTTTCTTTTCCCTGCCCCTGACAGGCTTCTCTTTTTGACGATTGGCTTCACCGCGGCACCCTCCTCAGCCGTTGCGACCCTTCTTGCCGATCCACCCATACCATCCTGGCCATTCTCCTTGTCACGTTTCTCGTACTCAGCCTTTTGTTTTTCAACCAGTTTCTCGACTTGTCGGCACTCTTGGAGATCGTGACCGTTGGTACGGTGAACCTTACAATATGTCCCATCAAACTTTCTAACCTTCTTGCCCGCCGTAGCTACCTGACAATCAGCGCACGTGACAGCTTCCTTGTTGGATCTCTTTGTCTTGTTTTTTTGGCGGAACTAGAATTGCCTGACCCTTCTACGGCCATAACTGTCTTGCCGTTGCGCTTCCTATTGCGCTTCCGGCCTTTCATCTTCGGGGTGACGGCATCGTCGTCCTCAAATTCGACTTTAGCGCCAGCATCTTCCCCAGGGATCCTTCTTCCCTCTTCAGCACGTGCACATTTGCCCGCCAACGTGTAAAGCTCGTTGATGGTCTTCAGCAGTCGCATGTTCTTCTTCTCCCGCATCTTGTGATTGCGCATGTTCTTGTGAAACACGACAATCACAACTACAGGATGCACATCTGGTATATTGTGATGTACACAGCTGAATCTTTGGATATACTTGCGTAGATCCTCTCCTTCTCTCCGTGGGATCACTTGCAAATCACTGGGCTGCCCGGGGCCTTTCTAGCCTCAAGTGAAGGCACCAACGAACTTGTTGCATACATCTGACCATGAAGAAATGGAGTTCTCTGGCAAGTTCATTAACCAAGACCTCACATTGGGTTTGAGTACGAATGGGAAATAATTGGCGAGGATCTTTTCATCCCTCCCTCCGGCAGCTTACACAACAATTGTGTATATGCCCAGGAATTTTGCCGAGTTTAGCTTGCCATCGTACTTCTCCGGCACTTCTGGCTTGAACGCCCAGACGGAGGGCCAGTGAACTTGCCACAACTCACATGTGAAAGCAGGGCACCCAACCTCATAAGGTAGGTACCCACCAACAATGAGTGCTGGCTCGTCGATGACAGGACCGTTGCACTCGTCAGATTGGTGGCGCGCCTCCCGGCATCGCTGAATGGTGGTACAAGCATCTTCAGCCCACATGTCCAGCAGCACCTGCCGTTGGCCTTGCTGCGTCTCTGGGTCTATGGAGTCCATTGACACATCGTCAGGCTCGGCAGTTCGTTGGGTTCGCTACGGCTGCCGATGCTGCTGTCGGGGTTGGTGCCGTGGAGGCGACTGCATCGCTGGTGCTCCGCCTACAACTTGGCCGCCAGTCTGAGCTACTGCTGCTATTTGCGGGCGCCATAAAGGATCCGCCAGCTGGGATTTGTTAGCCTCTACAAATCTAATCAGGCTTCGGATGGTGTCTCTCCACTCATCCATCTTGTCCACTGCTGGAGGGAAGTTCAACAGCATTTCGGCTCACGCCATCGCTTCCGTCACCGTCGAAGACATGTTGGAGTACGAAGAACACGATCTCGCTTGATTCCTGGGAGAGCCAGTAGGAGCGTCGTTGCGATCTTGCCGCCGTACCATGGGGTGACAGCAGGTTGGCGTGGTGGGAGCGGCACCTGAGGATCTTGAGCCTGATCAATAGGCGTCTTGCCGTGCGGGCGCTGCTGTGCATGATCAACAACGCTGCTTGGGGTCACTTCAGGCCCATCCCATGATAGATGTGGTGTGTGCTTTGACGTCATGTCCCACACCATCGTCGTAGTTGATGCAGTGATAGGATCTCCGCTTGCGCCCAACCAGACGGTGTTGCTCCAGTGGTTGCACTCGCTGGCACGCTAGGAGGCGGGAGTTGTGTGCCTCTATCGCCTGTGCCATTCTTGTTGTCTTCGCCAGAGCGTCCTGGAAAGTGACCGCCTCCAGCGCATCCACCGCCCGTTCCCGCCACAATGGGCACAGCGACCGTTTCGCCTGCGCTGGTCGTGCCTACCGCGACGTTCGCGCCGTCCGGGGCGATGGCGCAACCCGCACCGCCCGCGGGCATGTTTGGAGGAATCTTGGACGTGGAAGGCTTCAATGCCATGGAGCCATTCTTCTTGGGTGCCATGGATGATGAAGATGGTGATGAAACTCGATAAAACCAACACGCCGTCTACTATCCAGGTTCACGCCAATGATCTCCCCTACCTGGCGCGCCAAAGATAGTCGTTCAACACTGACATCTTTGGCCTGCCAAAGATGTTGGTGTGGAACGACTATCTCTGGGGTGATCTAGCCCCTTTGTGGTGTGGCGAGGGGAATGCACAGAACACAAAGAGTAGGTCTAGCAAAGGACGCAAGGACTTTTACCTAGGCTCAAGATCATGCAACTGGGTGACCAATCATAATTACTGCACATGCCCACACCGCATAGATGCTGTTGCCAACAAGCAAAAGCTGCAGAAGCAGATTGGAGCTGCCCATGTCTCTAGCAATGGAGATGACACACATAGCAGCTACACTTGCAGCAAGTGTGGGGGGCTGATGGACATAATGCCCGCACATGCAAAGTGGGCAAGGAGGTCGATGGCACTGAACAGGAACAGGGCAAGGTCCAGAGTTCCAAAAAATCAAATGAAGAGGATGAAGAAGAAGAGTTTGACGAGAATGATGACCAATCAGACGAAGACAACAAAGATGACAGTATTGGGGACGAGGAAACTGAAACTGACGATGAAGCTGCCACGGCTCAACCAGGAAATGGCGCCGGCAAGGGACAACATTCGAGGCTAGTTAGGAGGAGCTCAAGACTAAAGAATCCATAGTGGTTATGCTGTTGTGTCAACTAAAAAATAAGCTTGTAGTCTTAGTTGCCTTGGTACACATTGAGGAAACATTTCAGAAATAGTGTCGTTACCAAAACTTATTTAGCTTTATCGTCGATTTCTCAATCAGTGCTATAGTTAAGATATAATTTATGATTTGTGCCTGTTGGACCAGTGACATTATTATGTAAACGATTTGATAATCCTTTTGAATGCAGTCACAAATATATTTGAAAAACTTATCTGGATTTATGTAACGCCAACATTACTGTCAACTAGTAACTCAGCAAAAATATGTTAAGGAAAATTTATACCCTCACACACATTAGTACTGATAATCCTCAAAAAACATCGTTTCAAAAAACAAGCTATGTCTGGTTCTGCCAGTCCTAGTCCAGAAAGTCCATTAGTACAAGAATAATAATTACCTCAAGCAAATGCAAATATAATACACCTGTACTGATGAAAAACTAATTTATTTGTAAAAATACTTTCAAAGATTATGTTCATAAAAACAATCCTTAAAAAACAAAAAAGTTTTAAAAAAGATTAACATGACACACATAGTCTGACTGGTATTTGGTAAGTTCAATTACACTTCAATCACCAGTCCAAGTAACATAGTAGAGAAGTACAAACCTCCATCATCACCAACCCTGACACGTGCAAGTGGGATAAGCAGTTGATAAGTACAACTTGACAAGACAGATCAGTGCGACACTAAAAGGCCGTCATCACCGACCCTGAGACGAGCAAGTGGGATAAAGCAACTAATAAGTACAGCTTGACAAGACTACTCAGTCCGACTAGATTAATACCCTGGCAAAGAAATTGGCTTGGACGGTTGGTTCTTCCAGGCCACCGCCCGCGCCACACACTAGGTTGTTGCCACAAGGGACTGCAAACGGCGTCCCCATGACCACTACACCCACGTCCCCGATGAACCTCCTCCCACACATCCCCGTCCCGCCCTGGAAATAACCCATTCTCTTCCATCTCTGCCTCATTCCAAGAACCACCATCGCCGCTTTCCTCTCCTCCACAGACAACCCAGAAACTTCTCTCTTCCAAGCCCATAGTCACCGGAAGAGGTCAATGAAGGAGGAACCATCCGCCAAGCGTCATCATGGCGAGAGGTCTGACAAGAGCTGCAACCTCGACGGCGTTCACGTCCCCGGCGAGAAGCGTGCGTACACCAAAACACTCACAGGGGTTGAGCTCCACGGCAATGAGACGCCGGAGATCGTCTGCACCAGCGAACCAGACAAGGCCGACGAGATGATCTCCAGGCTCTAGAGGAAGGCTGGCGGCTCTCATAGTAAGATCGTTGGCCTTGGTGTGCACTACACCAGTGAAGACGAACCTCCCCAGATAGCAGCAGTCCTGCAGTTGTGCGTGGAGGAACTCTGCCTGGTGTACCACATCGGAGCGGCCACGAAATGGTGACCCATCCTACTCATTTGCCCTGTTTGGTTCATCTGTTTAATTAGTACTCATTTAAATTCAAACTTATTTCCCAACTAGATGTACTAGTGTGGTTTGTGAAAGTGGATGCATGATACGTCTCCGTTGTATCTATAATTTTTTATTGTTCCATGCCAATATTCTACAACTTTCATATACTTTTTGCAACTTTTTATATTATTTTTGGGACTAACATATTGATCCAGTGCCTAGTGCCAGTTCATGTTTGTTGCATGTTTTATGTTTCGCAGAAACCCAATATCAAACGGAGTCCAAACGGGATAAAAACGGACGGAGCTTATTTTTGGAATATTTATGATTTTTGGGAAGAAGAATCAACACGAGACGGTGCCCGAGGGGGCCACGAGGCAGGGGGTGCGCCCCTGACCCTCGTGGGCACCCCGTAAGGCGGTTGACGCTCTTCTTTTGCCGCAAGAAAGCTAATTTTCGGATAAAAATTTGGGCGAAGGTTTCAACCCAATCGGAGTTACAGACCTCCGGATATGAAAGAAACGGTGAAAGGGCAGAATCCGAGGAGCGCAGTAACGGAGAGAGACAGAGAGACATATCCAATCTCGGAGGGGCTCTCGCCCCTCCCACGCCATGGGAGCCAAGGACCAGAGGGAAAACCCTTCTCCCATCTAGGGAGAAGGTCAAGGAAGAAGAAGAAGAAGAAGGGGGATCTCCCCCCCTCGCTTCCGGTGGCGCCGGAACACCGCTGGGGGCCATCATCATCACCACGGTCTACAAAACCACCTCCGCCATCTTCACCAACATCTCCATCACCTTCCCCCATCTATATTCAGCGTTCCACTCTCCCGCAACCCACTGTACCCTCTACTCTAACATGGTGCTTTATGCTTCATATTATTGTCCAATGATGTGTTGCCATCCTATGATGTCTGAGTAGATTTTCGTTGTCAAACCGGTGATTGATGAATTGCTATGATTGGTTTAATTTGCTTGTGGTTATGTTGCTGTCCTATTGTGCCCTCCATGTCACGCAAGCTTGAGGGATTCCCACTGTAGGGTGTTGCAATATGTTCATTATTCGCTTATAGTGGGTTGCTTGAGTGACAGAAGCATAAACCCGAGTAAGGGGGTTGTGGCATATGGGATAAAGGGGACTTGATTCTTTAATCCTATGGTTGGGTTTTACCTTAATGATCTTTAGTAGTTGCAGATGCTTGCTAGAGTTCCAATCATAAGTGCATATGATCCAAGAAGAGAAAGTATGTTAGCTTATGCCTCTCCCACATAAAACTTGCCATCGGTCTAGTAAAGTAGCCAATTTCTTAGGGACAATGTCACAACTCCTACCACCACTTTTCCACACTCGCTATATTTACTTTATTGCTTCTTTATCTAAACAGCCCCTAGTTTATATTTACGTGCTCTTTATTATCTTGCAAACCTATCCAACAACACCTTCAAAGTACTTCTAATTTCATACTTGTTTTAGGTAAAGCGAACATCAAGCATGCGTAGAGTTGTATCGCTGGTCGATAGAACTTGAGGGAATATTTGTTCTACCTTTAGCTCCTCGTTGGGTTCGACACTCTTACTTATCGAAAGAGGCTACAATTGATCGTCTATACTTGTGGGTTATCAAGACCTTTTTCTGGCGTCGTTGCTGGGGAGTCATAGCGTGGGGTGAATATTCTTGTGTGTGCTTGTTTGCTTTATCACTAAGTAATTTTTATTTGCTGTTCTTAGTTGTTCTCTATCTTTAGTTATGGATATGGAACATGAAATACCAAAAAAATTAGGTGTACTTGCTACTCATGGAGATGGGGAACCTCCTAAAACCTTCGATGCTCATTATGTGAAAGATATTATGTACTACTTTGATAATCCTGAGAAAACCCCATTCAATTATGTTATGGGAGACACGTTGGATCAACGTGCATACTTTAGAGATTATCGCTTGACACAAAAAGGGAAACTATTATGGGATCAAATTCATATGTCGCATTGGTATGCTCGTCAACTATGCTTGAGATATGATTATACTTGTTGCTCTAGGATGAAGGCTCCACACCTTTCCTTTTCATGCAAATTCAATGATAATAAAACCTTGGCATCTTATGCAAATGGTATATATGATTACTATGATGTGGAACAAATAGAAGAATTTGTTGCTTTTATGGGTGCTTATGAGATTGAGTCTTTGTTTAAAACGTGCGAAAATCTTTATGATGCAGTTTACAGACATGAAAATTTTGCTATACTTAAATATTGCTATGAGAATTATGAATTCAATTCCGATATTGATGCATTTATTGAGGAAGTCTCTGCTGTCCAAGAAGAGACTAATATTTTGCAGGAGTCTATGGAAGAAGAAATTGATGAAACTGTGAGCTCATTGGATGAAAAATATGATGAGGAGAGCGAAGAACAAAAGGAGGAAGAGAGGATTAGCTACCCATGCCCACCTTCTAATGAGAGTAACTCTTCAACTCATACATTGTTTAATTTCCCTTCGTGCTTACCGAAGGATGATTGCTATGATGATTGTTATGATCCCGTTGATTCTCTTGAAATATCCCTTTTTGATGATGCTTGCTATGCTTGTTCCAAGATGCCAATATGAATTATGCTTATGGAGATGAACTTGCTATAGTTCCTTATGTTAAACATGAAATTGTTGCTATTGCACCCACGCATGATAGTCCTATTATCTTTTTGAATTCTCCAAACTACACTATATCGGAGAAGGTTGTGCTTATTTAGGATTATATTGATGGGTTGCCTTTTACCATTGCACATGATAATTTTGATGAATGTGATATGCATGTGCTTGCTGCTCCTACTTGAAATTATTATGAGAGAGAAACTATATCTCCACCTCTCTATGTTTCCCACACGATGAAATTGCAAGAAACTGCTTATACTATGCATTGGCCTTTACTTGGTGTGCATGAATTGTTATTTTATGACATGCCGATGCATAGGAAGAGAGTTAGACTTTGTCATTGCTTGATATATCTTACTTTGTGCTCACTACTAAATTACAAATCATTGTTAATTAAAATTGGCTTTGATATACCTTGGGATCTGGGTGGATTCATTACTTGAGCACTATATGCCTAGCTTAATGGCTTTAAAGAAAGCGCTGCTAGGGAGACAACCCGGAAATTTTAGAGAGTCATTTATTTCTTTTGAGTGCTTTTATTTAGTTTAAAAACAAAAAAAAATAAAGAGGGGAACCCAAAACTTTTCAAAAAGGAAAGTGAAAGTGAGAAAGACAAGCATTGTTGAAGTGGGGGAGCTCCTTGAACTTTGTTCATGCTCATGAAAACTTTGTGAATCTTGATTACAGAAACTTTTCAACAAAAATAATTACCCCCTTGTACAATTCCATTGTATTATAAAAATAATGTGCCAAGGTTTGCCTTTAGGATGTTTACAATGCTTGTTGGTTTGTACGGTGCAGGACAGAAACTTTGTCTGTAGTGCGCAATTTTACATTTTTTTACTGGAACGTCAAATGGTTCTCATTCTTTTTGCACTGCCTTGATATACAAATTGTTTATTTTTCCTAAGTTTTGTAGAATTTGTGGGGTACCAAAAGTATGGTGAATGTTCAGATTGCTACGGACTATTCTGTTTTTGACAGATTCTGTTTTTGATGCATAGTTTAGTTGTTTTGATGAAACTATCAATTTCTATCAGTGGATTAAGCCATGAAAAAGTTATATTACAGTAGACACAATGCAAAAACAAAATATGTATTGGTTTGAAACAGTACTTAGAGTAGTGATTTGCTTTATTATACTAACGGATCTTACCGAGTTTTCTATTGAAGTTTTGTGTGGATGAAGTGTTTGATCGAGGAGGTCTCGATATGAGGAAAAGGAAGAGAGGCGAGATCTCAAGCTTGGGGATGCCCAAGGCACCCCAAGTAAATATTCAAGGAGACTCAAGCGTCTAAGCTTGGGGATGCCCCGAAAGGCATCCCCTCTTTCTTCAACAAGTATCATTATGTTTTCGGATTCGTTTCGTTCATGCGATATTTGCAAGTCTTGGAGCGTCTTTTGCATTTAGTTTTCACTTTTCTTTTATGCACCATGCTGGTATTAGATAGTCCTTGGTTGATTTATAGAATGCTCATTGCACTTCACTTATATCTTTTGAGTATGGCTTTATAGAATGCTTCATGTGCTTCACTTATATCTTTTGAAGTTTGAATTGCATGTTTCTCTTCACATAGAAAACCGCCATTTGTAGAATGCTCTTTTGCTTCACTTATATTTGTTAGAGTTTGGGCATATCTTTTGTAGAAAAAATTAAACTCTCTTGCTTCACTTATATCAATTTAGAGAGATGACAGGAATTGGTCATTCACATGGTTAGTCATAATCCTACATAAACTTGTAGATCGCTGAATATCATATGTTTGATTCCTTGCAATAGTTTTGCGATATAAAGATGGTGATATTAGAGTCATGCTAGTGGGTAGTTGTGGATTAGTAGAAATACTTGTGTTGAGGTTTGTGATTCTCGTAGCATGCACGTATGGTGAACCGTTATGTGATGAAGTCGGAGCATGATTTATTTATTGATTGTCTTCCTTACGAGTGGTGGTCGGGGACGAGCGATGGTCTTTTCCTACCAATCTACCCCCTAGGAGCATGCGCGTAGTACTTTTTTTTGATTACTAATAGATTTTTGCAATAATTATGTGAGTTCTTTATGACTAATGTTGAGTCCATGGATTATACGCACTCTCACCCTTCCATCATTGCTAGCCTCTTCGGTACCGTGCATTGCCCTTTCTCACCTCGAGAGTTGGTGCAAACTTCGCCGGTGCATCCAAACCCCGTGATACGATACGCTCTATCACACATAAGCCTCCTTATATCTTCCTCAAAACAGCCACCATACCTACCTATCATGGCATTTCCATAGCCATTCCCAGATATATTGCCATGCAACTTCCATCATCATCATATACATGACTTGAGCATTCATTGTCATATTGCTTTGCATCATCGTAAGATAGCTAGCATGATGTTTTCATGGCTTGTCCATTTTTTGATATCTTTTCTATGCTATATCATTGCACATCCCGGTACACCGCCGGAGGCATTCATATAGAGTCATATCTTTGTTCTAGATATCGAGTTGTAAGATTGAGTTGTAAGTAAATAAAAGTGTGATGATCATCATTATTAGAGCATTGCCCCAGTGAGGAAAGGATGATGGAGACTATGATTCCCCCACAAGTTGGGATGAGACTCCTGACTTTATGAAAAATAAAAGAGGCCAAAGAAGCCCAAATAAAAAAAAGAGGCCAAAGAAGCCCACCAAAAAAAGAGAAAATAAAAAATGAGAGAAAAAGAGAGAAGGCGCAATGTTAATATCCTTTTACCACACTTGTGCTTCAGAGTAGCACCATGTTCTTCATATAGAGAGTCTCTTGAGTTATCACTTTCATATACTAGTGGGAATTTTCATTATAGAACTTGGCTTGTATATTCCGATGATGGGCTTCCTCAAATGCCCGAGGTCTTCATGAGTAATCAAGTTGGATGCACACCCACTTAGTTTTAGTTTGAGCTTTCATACACTTATAGCTCTAGTGCATCCGTTGCATGGCAATCCCTACTCCTCACATTGACATCAATTGATGGGCATCTCCATAGCCCGTTGATTAGCCGCGTCGATGTGAGACTTTCTCCTTTTTTGTCTTCTCCACACAACCTCCACCATCATATGCTATTCCACCTATAGTGCTATATCATGGCTCACGCTCATGTATTGCGTGGAAGTTGAAAAGGTTTGAGAACGTCAAAAGTATGAAACAATTGCTTGGCTTGTCATCGGGGTTGTGCATGATTTGAATATTTTGAGTGATGAAGATGGAGCATAGCGAGACTATATGATTTTGTAGGGATAACTTTATTTGGCCATGTTGTTTTGAAAAGACATGATTGCTTTATTGGTACGCTCAAAGTATTGTTGTTTTATGTCAAATGATAGACTATTGCTTTGAATCACTCGTGTATTAATATTCATGCCATGATTAGACATATGATGAAGATTATGCTAGGTAGCATTCCACATCAAAAATTATCTTTTTTACCATTTACCTACTTGAGGACGAGCAGGAATTAAGCTTGGGGATGCTGATACGTCTCCGTCGTATCTAAATTTTTTTATTGTTCCATGCCAATATTCTACAACTTTCATATACTTTTGGCAACTTTTTATATTATTTTTGGACTAACATATTGATCCAGTGCCCAGTGCCAGTTCCTGTTTGTTGCATGTTTTATGTTTCGCAGAAACCCAATATCAAACGGAGTCCAAACGGGATAAAAACGGACGAAACTTATATTTGGAATATTTATGATTTTTGGATGAAGAATCAACACAAGACTGTGCCTGAGGGGGCCACGAGGCAGGGGGGCGCCCTGACCCTCGTGGGCACCCCATAAGGCGGTTGATGCTCTTATTTTGCCACAAGAAAGCTAATTTTCAGAGAAAAATCTGGGCGAAGGTTTCAACCCAATCGGGTTACGGATCTCCGGATATAAAAGAAATGGTGAAAGGGCAGAATCCGAGGAGCGCAAAAACAGAGAGAGACAGAGAGACAGATCCAATCTCGGAGGGTCTCTCGCCCCTCCGATGCCATGGGAGCCAAGGACCAGAGGGTAAAGCCTTCTCCCATCTTGGGAGAAGGTCAAGGAAGAAGAAGAAGAATAAGAAGGGGGCTCTCTCCCCCTCACTTCCGGTGGCGCCGGAACATCGCCGGGGGCCATCATCACCACCGCGATCTACACCAACACCTCCTCCATATTCACCACCATCTCCATCACCTTCCCCCATCTATATTCAGCGGTCCACTCTCCCGCAACCCGCCGTACCCTCTACTCTAACATGGTGCTTTATGCTTCATACTATTATCCAATGATGTGTTGCCATCCTATGATGTCTGAGTAGATTTTTGTTGTCCTACCGGTGATTGATGAATTACTATGATTGGTTTAATTTGCTTGTGGTTATGTTGCTGTCCTATTATGTCCTCTGTGTCGCGCAAGCGTGAGGGATTCCCGCTGTAGGGTGTTGCAATATGTCCATGATTCGCTTATAGTGGGTTGCTTGAGTGACAGAAGCACAAACCCGAGTAAGGGGGTTGTGGCATATGGGATAAAGGGGACTTGATGCTTTAATGCTATGGTTGGGTTTTACCTTAATGATCTTTAGTAGTTGTGGATGCTTGCTAGAGTTCCAATCATAAGTGCATATGATCCAAGAAGAGAAAGTATGTTAGCGTATGCCTATCCCACATAAAACTTGATATCGGTCTAGTAAAGTAGTCAATTGCTCAGGGACAATTTCACAACTCCTACCACCACTTTTCCACACTCGCTATATTTACTTTATTGCTTCTTTATCTAAACAGCCCCTAGTTTATATTTACGTGCTCTTTATTATCTTGCAAACCTATCCAACAACACCTTCAAAGTACTTCTAGTTTCATACTTGTTTTAGGTAAAGCGAACGTCAAGCATGCGTAGAGTTGTATCGGTGGTCGGTAGAACTTGAGGGAATATTTGTTCTACCTTTAGCTCCTCGTTGGGTTCGACACTCTTACTTATCGAAAGAGGCTACAATTGATCCCCTATACTTATGGGTTATCGATGCACTACTGCATTTTCTCAAGTGGATACACCATAAATGTATTTTTGAACCTGATGCACTAGATTACTATTTGAAAAATCTTGCAGAAGATTAATTTCTGAAGTTGATGTACTAGTGCAGTATCTGATCTTGATACGATAGTGTAGTTTCTGTACTCAATGTATTAAAAAGATGTTTCTAAACTTGATGTAGTGAAGTAGTATCTGAATTTGGTCTAATGTTATTTTCATAAGCAAAAAAACTAAGAACTTGCTGAAGCACTGGTATGTGTTGTCCTATTCAACAAAAGTAAATGAACTAGTACTAAAGCAGCACATACAACATTAGCTCAAACTATGTATAATCCAAAAAGAAAAATAACATGACGTACTTGAATTTAATTTCAGAACTTTGTTTACTAATTTCTGAAGTACATTCATCCATTAATTATGCTATATAAGCATCTACTTCATGGATTCATCGCTTGTAAAACAAAAACAAAAATGAAGAATTCAAACATCAAAGTAATGCTAATCTTTAAAATGTCTCTCCCCTTGCATGCCCAAGCGCCTCACCAAGATGCTAAAGCATGAGAAGTTGTTCACCTTTGCCGATTTCAGCATTGAAGGTGACAAAGAGAAGATGAAGATGTCTGGCCTTCCGACGATCAACTACAACAAGTACATCGACATTCAGCGCTTCCGGAGAGTTCCATACACCGGAAAAGAGTACGACTTCTTGACTGATGTTGCAGCCAGCGTCATCCACCCATTCTACAAAGTCATGAAGAAGAACATCGACACGCAGGAAGACCACAAGCTGTGGGGGATCAGCTCGCTGCCAGACAAGCTCATCGAGTACGCAGGAAAAGATGCGTACGCCACGTACAAGCCATTGAACATGATCGACAACATCACAAATGTTTGGGAAATTGCAAAAGCGAGGGAGGCTGACCACTACTACGACCGCCCCTTTTAGGGATGAAGATACATCAAAGCCTGCCTACGTTTTGCTTCCGCTTGTGCTTGCCTTTTATCTTGTTGTTTCAAATTCATAGTTTGCTCTTGTTGGGTTGAACCAGTATGATTATGGCGTGCTTGTCATGGTTGAACAAGTTTACTTATGTCATCAAGTACATTGTTGCTTATCTCATTATATAAGTTTGGTAGCTTCGCATTTTGTTAATCCATCATTTCAAATTCAAAGTAGCTTATCAATGGAACTTTGTGGCTGCTCTAAAGTACTAGTTATGAAGCAACTAATCACACAACGTTATTCGATGTGTAGTTTCGATTCAGTATTGTATAGAAAACATAACGTTGAAAACAATCAGTACAATTTGAGTTGCTTAACAACGCTTAAAAAGTTGAAGCCGAAATTCTTAGTACTTCATTTATTGTTCTCATTAATATGTAGCTGCTAGAAAATTAACAAGTACTACAAACAGAAAAGGTTAAGAAGCATCAGCACACACTTATGTTGGTCACTTCTAGACTAAGAATGACAGTACTAGTACACTTGATCGGATAGTACATACTTACTCCAATAAAAAGTACAAAGAAGCATCAGTTCGTAATCCCCAAAAAAATGTCAGACTAATGTAAGTGCATCTAGTGCCCCTTAGTGATTTTGGTGTATTGAAGACTTATAGGTTAAGGGACTAATGCGTTTGTGAGTGTACACAGGTCTATAAGTCTATGAGGAGTTTGATATTTACAAAGAAAGTCGACCCCTAAAAATGAAGTTCTTCGACTGAAGACTTTGATATTCTGAAGACTTTCTGAAGACTTTGAAAGTGAAGAAATTGGTGTGACCTTGAAGACTTGATATTCATTTGAGGAACGTGAAGCGTGAAGACTTTTGTCTTCGTAGTTTCATTTTCTCTTTCTTGAGTCATAGGAAACACCGTACTGTTAAAAGGGGTCGAGGAAATACTAAGGAAAAATTTCCATGTGATGCTCAACTCAAAATCCTACACCTACCAATCCCTTCGAGTGAAGCCATTGGAAATCTCATACAGTTCAGTCAATTTCTTCAGTAACAGAGACGCAGTTCTTCTGATCACTGAGGACTTTGCTCTGACTGAGGAGTTAGGAATTCGCCAGTGCGAATTGCCTACACAGTGAGGAACATGATAGCCCTGAGGAATTTGAGAGTCAAATTTCCGACCATTGCTGTGCTGCGCGCCGGCTGTCCCAAAATATCTTATCCACCTAACGGTCATATCATTGAAGGGCATTTATGTCTTATCATGCCGGGCTACTCCCAAGGCTATAAATAGCCGCCCCCTACAACCACTAGCTGGTTGGCTGCTCCGAGAGAACTTGACACTTGTCATTTGAGAGCAACCCATCCTCCGAGGACTTTGAGCGAAAATCATCAAGTGAGGAAAATCCAAAACCAAACCCCCACAAACCCAAAGTGATTGAGCATCGCTGAAGAAATTGATCCTGCGTGGATCCGACACTTGTTACCTTTGAAGACTGTGCTTCTTCCAGACGGTTAGGCGTCATGGTCTAGAGCATCCAAGAGGAATTGTGGATCGCCGAGTGACCAAGTCTGTGAAGGTTTGGAAGTCACCTGAAGACTTACCACGAGTGATTGGACGAGGCCTGCGTGGCCTTAGTTCAAGGAGAATACGGTGAGGACTGGGTGTCCTGAGCTGTGGCTCAGCGACTGGGTGTCCAGGACTGCGTGTCCTCGAGTTTAAATACTCAGCCGCTCCAACCAGACGTACAACTGAGACAGCAGTTGGAACTGGTTTACCAAATCATTGTCTTCACCAACCAACTGGTTCTATTTCCTCAACCCTTTCATTTCCTCATTACTGTGTTGAGTGTTTGTTCATATCTGTGTTTGAAGACTTTGGCTGAAGACTTTCTCAATTTCCTCAGTTCAATTTCTCCAGTCTGTTTGTCTTCGTCTTGTGTTATCCTGTGATTACGCTATCTGTACTCTGTGCTAGTCTTCATTTCATCATGATGACCATGCTTGTATCCTGTTATGCTTACTTCTAAGTACTTATTCCACTGCAAGTAGTTCTTCGCTAAGGAATTTCCTCAACAGCAAATTCCTCAGTGAAGAATTCATAAAAATCACCTATTCACCCCCCCTCTAGTCGATATAACGCACTTTCAATTGGCATCAGAGCAAGGTAATCCATTGTTCTGTGTGATTTTGGTTTAACCGCTTGGAGTTTTAGTTATGTCGACCGCAGGTATGATCAAGGTCACGGCTGGGTGTCCTACTTTTGATGGGACGGACTACCCCTACTGGAAGAACAAGATGCGAATGCATATTGAGGCAATTGATAACGATCTCTGGTATGTTGTGGAAAATGGTGTTCCCTCTGTCTCACCCTCACTGAACGCTACCGATGTGAAGAGATTCAAGCAACTCGATTCTCAAGAGAAGAATATCATATGTGGCCATCTGAGCAAAGGACAGTATGGAAGAGTGAGTGCTTTGGAAACTGCTAAGCTTATCTGGGATAGGCTATCCAAAGTGAATGAAGGAGTCTCAACTCAGCGTGACTCTCGAGTTGATGTTCTTCAGAATCTCTTCAACCGCTTCAAAAGACTCGACAATGAAAATGTCCAACAAACCTTTGATCGCCTCACTGACATCTCAAATGAGCTTCAAGCCCTCGGTGCCACTGACATCACTGATCATGAAGTGGTGAAGAAACTGTTGAGATCGCTTGATTCCTCATTTGATACTCTGGGACTGATGATACAAGAACGTGCTGACTACAAGTCTCTTGATCCTGCTGATATCCTCGAAAGGCTAAATACTCACGAGTTCCAGCTTGCTGAAAAGAGAGATCTCTATGGTTCAAACTATGGCAAACCACGTGCCCTGAAGGCGAAGGCTGTGTCTGACTCTGAATGTGAGGATTCTGGTAGTAGCCTTGGTGATCCTAAAGAATTGAGCCAGGAGCTAGCACTGCTCGTGAAGAAATTCCAGAAGTTCTCAAGACGTGGTCGCTTTGGAAAATCCTCAAGAAGCAGTGATTCCTCATCAAGTGACTATACGAGAAGGCTGTGCCACAAATGCAAGAAACCTGGTCACTACATTCAAGATTGTCCTCAGTGGGAAAAGGAAATGAAGAAGAAGAAATACAAGGATTATAGTTCTGATGATGCGAAGAAGAAGAAGAAATCGTCAAAATCTTCGTCATCAAAATCTTCGAAGTCTTCATCACACAAGAAGAGCAGCTCCAAGAAGGCTCGGGCATTCATTGGCAAGGAAATGGACTCTGAAGCTGAATCTAAGGAAAATGATGAAGAGGAGGCGTCTGAAGAATCCGAATCGGGCGTGGCGAGTCTGGCCTTCGCTACTGCTTTTGTCAGCAAGTCCATCTTCAACACTGAAGAAACTGACCTCACCGACAAGCCTAATGAAGATAATGATGGCTACGCTCCCACCTATTGCTTCATGGTGAAAGGTGCAAAGGTACTCAAATACAACTCCTCTGAATCTAGTGAAAATGAATCTAATGAGGATCTCAAGCCCAGCTACTCTAAACTTGTTAAGATTGCTGTAAAACAACAACGGGCTTTTGAAAAGGTTCAAAACATGCTAGACAAAAGTGATGATATGTTGGGTGAAGAAATGGATCGCACTAAAGCCCTGACTGAAAATCTTCAGAGACTTCAGTCTAGGTTTGATAACCTTCGAAGTCATCATAACACTCTCTTATCTGATCATGAGAAACTTTCTTATGAATTTCTTCAAGAAAAGCAAGATCACGAGAAGCTTTCTTCTGAATCTCTTCAAAGAAAGGAAGATCTTGAAAAGCTAAGAGTGTGTTATGAAGATCTTCAGAAGGAGCGCGATTCATTACTAGCTCAACAAATCAGCGCTTCTCAGGAAGAATTTGTCCCTCCATGCTTAAAGTGCATTGAACGTGAATCTGCTAATTGTTCACCTGAATGTTCAAATGCTTCAACTGTTACAAATTCTTCATCTGCCTCTGCTATCACTAATTCCTCATCTGAGGACATTGCTAGTATCACTGACAATGCAGGGCTGAAGGAATTGTACAGGACAGGCCTGTACAAAAGCCTCAAAGGGCATCAGATTCTCTGTGATGTGCTCAAAAAGCAGATCCTCAACAGAAACCCTAGGAAAGAGGGTATTGCCTTTGAGAGGAAACTTAATGCTGATGGAACATACTGGAAGCCTGAGCAGTACCCCAAAACCTCATGGGTTGCTGCAAAGGGACCTCCAGTTGATCCATCTAACTTATCTGGCTTTACATGTGAATCTCCTCATTCTTCTGATGAGTCATTTGACTCCAACTATAAACTGTTCAAAAATCAGAATGGTGAAGTATTTGCTAGATATGTTGGCACTAACTGCAGGAACGGTTCCCCTATGAAGAAAATCTGGGTTCCCAAAAGTTATGTTGAAAGTCTTTAGGTGAATGTCCTCATGACACCACCTGTGAAGAACAGGAACCCCAGATCAAATTCTTCATATGGACCAACTTCTTCATATGGATCCAAGTCCTCATACGGACCAAATTCCTTACGTGGATCAAATTCCTCAAAAGGATCAAAGTCCTCATATGATTATCATCGTGCTAACAACTCTGTCTCGCAGGGTAGAGCTAAGGGCTATGAATATGTGCATTATTCTTCAAACCATTATGTTCATAAGTCCTCGAAGAATTTCTCTGCTTATTCATATGCTTACCCTAACCCCTCTCATGTGAAACGAAATGGTTTGGCATCTTTGCCACCATTCTCATATGGTGCTCGCAGAGTGATGAACTCTTTGCCACCCCTTCAGATGTGGGTGGTGAAGAAAAAGAACTAATCTCTTCTGTAGGGTCAGGTCTCCAAACATGCTTTAAACGTCTGAGGAATTTGCTGGGGACCTGACGAAATTGCCTGAAAGGACGCAGGCGAATCATGATGAAATGAACCTTCATTTCACACGTCCTCGTACTGCTATATCTGTTTACTGCTTGATGAAATTCATCTGATGAAATTGATGTCATATTCTTCACTGATGAAGCATATGAGATTGTAAGTTACACTAATTCATCTGCAGGATGATCAACCCAAAACTACTGAATGGGTCCTCGATAGTGGATGTACAAATCACATGACTGGTGACAAGAATCTATTGATGGATGCTCCATTATCACCGTCACATCTGAAGCATATCATCTTTGCTGACAAAGGCAAAAGTCAGGTATTGGGTCTTGGTAAGGTTGCAATCTCTAAGGACAAACACATGGACAAAGTCATGCTTGTTGAGTCCTTAGGATACAATCTCATGTCAGTCTCAATGCTTTGTGATCTTGATATGGTTGTTGTCTTTGGCAAATATCGCTGTGTTGTGATTATGGAAGCTGACAATTCCAAAGTCTTCGAAGGCTTTAGGAGAGGAGATCTATATATTGTTGATTTCTCTACAGGACCACAACCAGCCGTGTTTCTACTTGCAAAAGCTTCAGAAGGCTGGCTATGGCATCGACGACTTGGTCACACAGGCATGAGGAATTTGCACACACTTGCAAAGAAGAAGCATGTCATTGGCATTGAGAATGTCAAATTCCTCAAGGATCACTTATGCGGAGCCTGTGAAGCTGGAAAAATGACCAAGGCCAAGCATCCAGCGAAGACTATCATGACCACTACTCGTCCATTCGAATTGCTTCATATGGACCTCTTCGGACCTAATCATTACTCAGCAGTCACTAATGATGCATCTCTCTATGGTTTTGTCATTGTTGATGATTACTCTCGATATACATGGGTACACATTGTTACTTACAAACATGAAGTGCAGGAAGTTTTCAAACGATTTTCCTCGAGGGCTTCAACCAACTTCGGTGTGAAGATCAAGCACATCAGAAGTGACAATGGAACTGAGTTCAAGAATTCTGGTCTTGATGCCTATCTTGATGAACTTGGTATTACTCATGAGTTATCTGCTCCATATACTCCTCAGCAGAATGGCGTCGTGGAGCGCAAGAATAGAACTCTTGTTGAGATGGCTCGCACTATGCTTGATGAATACAAAACGCCTCAGCGTTTTTGGATTGATGCAATTGATACTGCGTGCCACATCATCAATAGAGTATATATTCACAAATTCTTCAAGAAGACGGCCTATGAACTCCTCACTGACAAGAAACCCAATGTGAGTTATTTCAAAGTCTTCGGTGCTAAATGTTGGATTAGAGATCCTCACCACAACTCTAAATTTGCACTGAAAGCACATGAAGGTTTTATGCTTGGTTACGGAAAGGACTCGCACACCTACAGAGTCTTCAACATGTTCTTCACAAAATTGTTGACACTGTAGATGTGCGGTTCGATGAAACTAATGGCTCGCAAAGAGAGCACCTACCTTCTATGTTAGATGAACCAGCACCTGAGGATGCTATCAAGCTCAAGACAACTGAGGATGTCATTCCTACTGAAGAATCTGCTGAAGAATTCATTCCAGTTCATGAAGAACGTCGAGCTGATGCATCTGAAGAAAATGCTGAGGAAAATGGTGCTGAAGAAAATGCTGATCAAAATCCTCAGCGACAACCAGCTCATCCTCGCGTTGCAAAAGAAGTGCAAGTGGAGAAGATCATCGATGACATTAGTGCACCAGGTCCTCTCACACGCTCAAAAGCTTCACATTTATCTAACTTTTGTGGGCACTATGATTTTGTCTCTATCACAGAGCCCACTAAGGTAGATGAAGCATTTCTGGAGCCGGAGTGGATTCAGGCTATGCAAGAAGAATTACATCAGTTCGAGCTTAACAATGTCTGGGAACTGGTCAATCGCCCAGATCCTCGCAAGCATAATATCATTGGCACAAAGTGGATCTACCGCAACAAGCAAGATGAAAATGGCCTTGTGGTGAGGAATAAGGCACGACTAGTAGCTCAAGGCTACACACAGGTTGAAGGAATTGATTTCGATGAAACCTTTGCACCTGTTGCTAGACTTGAGGCTATTCGCATATTACTTGCCTATGCTAACCATCATGATATCATCTTATATCAAATGGATGTGAAAAGTGCATTCCTCAATGGTAAGCTTGAGGAAGAAGTATATGTTGCTCAACCCCCAGGTTTTGAAGATCCAAAGAATCCTGACAAAATCTTCAGACTTAATAAGGCCCTCTATGGCCTCAAGCAAGCCCCTCGGGCGTGGTATGATACATTGAAGGAATTCTTCGTGAAGAATGGCTTTACACCCAGTTCACTCGACCCTACTCTCTTTACTAAATCTTATGATGGTGAACTGTTTGTGTGCCAAATATATGTTGATGATATTATCTTTGGATGTACTGACCAACGTTATAGTGATGAATTTGGCTATATGATGAGTGAAGAATATCAAATGTCTACGATGGGAGAGTTGAAATTCTTCTTAGGTCTTCAAATTCGTCAGCAGCGCAATGGCATATTCATATCTCAGGAGAAATACCTCAAAGATGTACTGAGGAAATTTGGCATGCAAGATTGCAAAGGCGTCAAAATTCCTATGCCCACAAATGGCCATCTATGCACTGATGAAAATGGTATTGACTTCGATCACAAGGTATACCGCTCCATGATTGGTTCTTTATTGTACTTATGTGCATCTAGGCCAGATATAATGCTTAGTGTTTGCATGTGTGCCCGATTTCAAGCCACACCGAAGGAATCACACCATAAGGCTGTGAAGCATATTCTTCGATATCTAGCTCACACACCAACACTAGGATTATGGTACCCCAAGGGCTCTGCTTTTGATCTCATTGGATATTCTGACTCTGACTATGCTGGTGATCGTGTGGACCGCAAGTCAACATCTGGCACTTGTCATTTCCTCGGACGATCTTTGGTCTGTTGGTCCTCAAAGAAACAGAACTGCGTATCACTGTCTACTGCTGAAGCTGAATACATTGCTGCTGGCTCTTGCTGTGCTCAACTGCTTTGGATGAAGCAAACCCTCAAGGACTATGGCATCAACATGAAGAATGTGCCTCTCCTCTGTGACAATGAGAGTGCCATCAAGATTGCTCACAACCCAGTTCAGCACTCGAAGACAAAGCACATTCAGATTCGTCATCATTTTCTTCGTGATCATGTGTTGAAGGGCGACATCTCCATCGAGCACGTGAAGACTGAAGAACAGTTAGCTGATATCTTCACTAAGCCCTTGGATGAGAAGAGATTTAGCAAGTTGCCGTGTGAGCTAAATATCTCAGAATCTTCAAATGTTCTTTGAAAAGGACACACATCCTAACACTGATGCAAAATTGATGACTTAGATGTGCAACACATGAAGAAACGTTTTTCTTCAATCAATGAAGAATAACACTCTAAGTGTGAAGAAATTAATGAAGAATTTGATTCTCAGAACCCTACGACAATTGTACGCGGTGTCTGAAATCATCATTCTTATACGGTGGGTCACGCCACCACAAAAAGTTGAAAATCTTCAATTTGAGTTTTTCCTCATTTTTGAAA
>NC_041389.1:235893321-235914491 GCF_002162155.2 Triticum dicoccoides
AGTTTATGTCCTCTACAACATTCACTTATGGCTATTTCTTCAAGTTGCTTTTTCTGCTAAGTGAATGTGATCGGACCCTTCCCCCTCTATGCTATAATCAACCCAATCTATTCACAAATTCTTCATGTGCGTTCTATTTGAAACTCGTTCAAAGTCTTCACTGTGTCCTTGTCAGCTGAAGAAATTGCGAACGAAACTTTAAAACAAATCTTATACAAATTTTCGGTTTTACCGCTCAAACCGTTCTGCATCCCACGATGCATTATTATATTCACCCACGATCTTACACGATCTCATCTGCACAGTACGTGGGTGACACATGTCGCGTGAAGGAGAAAGGGCAGGGGCATGTTCGTCCCAAAATCTTCGGGCGAACAGTTTTTCACCGTGGCTATAAATACCCCTCTCCCCTTCCTCACTTCATTTACTCCGCTCGGCCGCTGACTCTCGCTCGAGCTCCTCAAACCCTAGCGCCGCCGCTACTCCATCATCGCCGGTGAGGAAGAGCTTCACTACCTCAACCTCGTCGCCGTCGTACTCGCGCCGGTTGCGGAAATCCTCACTCCGCCGCCGCCGTAGCTATTTCCCTCTGCCAAGTTAGGGCGTGGGAGATCTAACCTGATGAACTTCACGTCTGTTCATCTCAGTTTGTCGTGTTCTTCAGTTCGGGTAATTAAAAGTTACTTTTATTACTCACTTTGATTCTCAAGCTTTCCTGAAAATCTTCAAAGGTGTTTATTCCTCAAATCTTCACACATATGAACACCTCACATATCATATGATCTTGATCTGTTTCTCTAAGCAATCATTTTCTTCAAGATTCCCTATTTGTGTGGATTTTCGATCTGTACAACTCTGGAACCTAAGACAAGAACGCTTAGTGAAATTCCTCAAGGTTCATCTGGTCAAATTCCTCAAAACTTGTCTTTTCAAAAAATCTTCTGAGAACGCATATGATCTCTTCAAATTCCTCGCACCTATACTCTGTTCACAGGTACTCATGTCAGCTGCTGAATCACTAGGTTCTCATCAACTTAACTCATTTGCAGCGTTCCTTGAAGAAAAACTGCATACTTCTTCAGAGTGTTCAATTGTTCAAATTCCTCATCTGAAGAATATGGCTGAAGGAAAGAGACCGCAGAAAGGAGGAAAGAAGCCTGAGGTCATGACTGCTTTCGAGATCCCTGATGACATATACAAGGATTATTGCATACCTGATGAAGCCAAATTTGGCAAAGAGAACAAAAATCAGCGCAAGGTGCGCATTCAGAGAATTGAATGGAGATGGGCAAGGGAATGGAGGGAGTACACATATGTTACTCCTAAGTACATGAAGAAATTCGCCCTCAATCCTCCATGCCCAAGAGCTCCATTGGCACCTGGCCAAGTAGCTGATCCC
The DNA here is from genome assembly GCF_002162155.2 of Triticum dicoccoides. Taxonomy (NCBI): domain Eukaryota; kingdom Viridiplantae; phylum Streptophyta; class Magnoliopsida; order Poales; family Poaceae; genus Triticum; species Triticum dicoccoides. The sequence goes on from NC_041389.1 coordinate 235,894,721, forward strand.
ACCAGCATCAAGCGTGGTGAGGACTTTCCTAGAGAATGGGCTAAGCGCCAAGCCAAATTGGCAAGGCAAGCCAAGGAGGCAGTGAGGAAATTCAATGAGGATTCTGCCGCTGCTGCTGCTGCTGCTGAGACCTCGGTCAGACCGAGGAAATCAATGCCAAAGAAGCCTGCTCGAAAGCCAAGTGCTTCACCAGCAGCGCCCTCACGGCCAAGTTCCCCAGCTACGCCCTCACGGGAAATTCCTCAGACTGCTACAGCTCCCTCAAAGTCCTCAGCTCCTGTGCATCTGGCTACATGTCAAAGGACTACGGGTTTCTCAATTGCTTCTGGTGTCTCAGCAAGTTCCTCGGCTGCACCAATGTCCTCATCAGGCCCCACTCCGTTGAAGACTAAAGCAACTGCTGGACGCGGTCCTTGGCCAAGTCCAAGGAAGAAACAGGTCGCATTCCAAGTACCCTCTGATGATGAAGCTTCTGATGATGAACTTGCAGAAATCATCAGAGACAGACAAGTGAAGGCCGCTAGAGCCAAAGGCACATCTGTGCCACTGCTTTTGGATCCTAAGAAGATCCTCGATTACATTGATCTCTGGCACAAGGATCCGAACACTCCAATGCCCGATCTGCCTCTGACTCCCGGTCAAAGTCACATGCTGACCCATTTCATCACTCAAGAGAAATGGAAATTTGAGAAGGCAAGAGAGATCAAGAAAGCTCAATACAGGAAGGAGAAGCTCCTGAAGAAAAATGTTGTCAGAATGACACCAGAGGAACTTCTCCAGGCTCAGTCAGAAATTCAAGCCCTCAGCAAAGACTTTGATGCCTACTCTGCTGATTGGCAAGGAGCCAAAGTGAGATTCGTCAATCTGACGAAGAAAATGACAAATGATGCTTCCCAATCGCAGCAAGAAGAAGAACATGCCAGCACCGCTGATGACTTTCAGCCTGCTGAAGAAAATATAAGTTCCAGGGCTGATGACTCCATTCCAGCCGCTGAAGAAATTGCCAGGGCATCCACTAGTGGTGCACCTGAAGAAACTGAAGAGACCAGGGCAACTGCATCAGTTGCGCCTGAAGAAAATCAACCAGATTCCTCAGTTCCTCCCGCACCTACTCCAACTCCAATTCTTCCTTCTGCCTATGAGGTGAAGAAGACCAAGGCTGCAGAGCGAGCCACAGTGAAGAAAAGGAAGGCATCAGCTGCGTCAGAATCTTCGGCTGCGAAGAAAATGAAGCCAATGACCAGCTCCTTTGAAAATCCAATTGATGTTGTTCCAATTTCATCCATGCCATCAAAGGACCTTGTTCCTTTTGGAAAAGACTATGAGATCCCAAGCGCATCTGATGAAGAAAATCATTCTGCTGCTTCGTCAGAGCAGTTTGATGAAGAAATTGAAGTGGACGCAATCCCTTCAACGGCAGTCATTTCCTCACCTATGCCTCAGTTCACAACTGAAGAAGCTGGTGTTGAGGAAATTGAAGATGAAGATGTGGATATTGGATGCACTACACCTGTGATGAATGATGACTTTTGGGAAAGTCAGCATCCCAATACTCCTCTCTTCACACCTATCCAACAGATTCATCAGTCCCCTGCAACAACCGTTCAAATGGGCTCTGAAGAAACTCATCCCACTCCCTTTGTTCATGAAGAAATTCCAGCCACTAGTGCTGAAGAACCTGCTACTGATGATCCACAGATTGCACAAGAAGAGGAACCAGAAATTCCTCAGCCTGAAGCACCTGAGCTCGTGATTCCTGAGGTGGTACTGCAAATCACTGACACCCCTCTGCCAAAGCCGAAGAATCCGTTCTCAAGCAAACAGAAGTTCAAGGCTGAAGACTTCTTTTCCGAGCATGTATTCTTCACTGACTACAACCCCTATGACTCTGCTCGCATAAGGAAGAGGTGCTTCTGGACTGCTAGTCAAGCCAACTTCTATTCCTCAGTGCTGTTTGACAAGGACAAAATCTTCGATCATGAACATATTCCTCACGTGGACATGGAATCTCTGCCATGCTTCGAGCCAGTCCTCAGTGTTATTCATGATGCAGGATTACTCAATTTCTGCAATGACATCTGTGATTGGAATGAAGAACTCATTCTTCAGTTCTACGCTACACTGCATATCACTGGAAATGTTGAAGATGTCAACTCATGGGTGTTGGATTGAATGACCGAAAACACTCACTACAAGGCATCGACAACTGAATTGCTTTGAGTCCTTCCTCTTGATCCTCCCCATGACAGCGCACGTTGCATCTACAATGACCCTGAACTGTCAAATCACTATATGCAAGTGCTCATGAAGCCTTTGAAGCCTGGGCAGGCCCCACGAACCAAATTCCTTGTCAAGGAATTGCTCTATGTGCCTCGGACTGTCTATCGCATTCTGACGAAGACAATGAGTCCTATTAAAGGCCACGACTCAAATGATGAAGAAGTCGTTGGCATCATGAAGAATATGCTTTTCAACATCATTCATGGCGTTCCCGTCAACTTCCATGATTTCTTCATGAGGACTCTGGCAAATGTTGCTATGTCACCATTCGAGCTGAAGCCCTATGCTCCTTGGATTATGAGATTCATAAGGGCAAGATCTTCACTGAATTACAAAGCTGACACTCTGAACTACGGTAGCTACTTGCCTCCCATTGACGTCCTCAAACGGACAGTTTCATCATCTGATGATAAAGGCAAGGCAGCTGCTGTGATCGATGAAGGCATTCGTCCATTGGATGGTCAATTTCGCCTGGCTACATCTTACTCTACCAATGACGACTCTGCCACACATGACACTGCCGCAAATACCTCAGCCAAGCAAAATCCTCAAGCCACAGCACCCAGGGTGATGACTGGCCGTGAGTTACTCCTCAGTCTTCATCAGAAGGTTGATCGCAATCACAAATGGGTAAAGCGTCAGTTTGGTGCAATTCTTCACAACATGACCTCAACACACAATGCAGTGAAGAAGAACCATTACTACCTTCATGAAACCCTCAACCGCACCTGGGCTATCCTCACTCATGTCTATAGCGCTGAAGAACTGAAGACTATGGGTCTCAAGGAAGAATTTGACTGGTCTGCACCTCCTCCAAAGAAATTCAAGAGGGTCAAAGTTCCTGATCTGGTGGCCAGCTCTTATTCTTCATCGCGTGACACTGATGAGTATGAAGATTTGGACGACACTGCGGCAGGCCCTGCTACAACAAACAACCCCGACAACGCTGGTGCTCCTCCATCGACTTGAAATTCTTCAGGGGCGTTAGTCCTCAGTTTCAATCATTTTGGTCATTTGATGACAAAGGGGGAGAAATCTGAGTTAGTCTTCAAGCGGGTCTATATAAAGGGCGTTTTTTAAGTTACAACTCTCGTTCTTCCGAAAGTTTTATTAGATCGAGTTGTAATCTTAAACCCGATGGTGCTCTGATACTTTTGAATGGTGCTCTGATACTTTTGTTGCACTATGCTCTGATACTTTTGATGCTTTCGGCATGCTTATTCCTCGTTAAATATTATTGCATGCATGCTGAATTTCATCAGGCACCATATTTCATCATGCATTCCAAATTCTTCATATTATTTATCAAATGCGTGTATGAATTACAAGATATAGGGGGAGATCTCCATGATTCAATTCTTCAAATGTGCATTGCCTCAAAAGCAAATTCCTCACTATGCACATCTTCAGGGGGAGTTCTTCTATATCTTGCAATCAAATTCCTCAATATCAGTATTTACACTTCATATGTTTATCCCCGTTGAAAACTTAACCTATATTGTCATCAATCACCAAAAAGGGGGAGATTGTAAGTGCATCTAGTGCCCCTTAGTGATTTTGGTGTATTGAAGACTTATAGGTTAAGGGACTAATGCGTTTGTGAGTGTACACAGGTCTATAAGTCTATGAGGAGTTTGATATTTACAGAGAAAGTCGACCCCTAAAAATGAAGTTCTTCGACTGAAGACTTTGATATTCTGAAGACTTTCTGAAGACTTTGAAAGTGAAGAAATTGGTGTGACCTTGAAGACTTGATATTCATTTGAGGAACGTGAAGCATGAAGACTTTTGTTTTCGTAGTTTCATTTTCTCTTTCTTGAGTCATAGGAAACACCGTACTATTAAAGGGGGTCGAGGAAATACTAAGGAAAAATTTCCATGTGATGCTCAACTCAAAATCCTACACCTACCAATCCCTTCGAGTGAAGCCATTGGAAATCTCATACAGTTCAGTCAATTTCTTCAGTAACAGAGATGCAGTTCTTCTGATCACTGAGGACTTTGCTCTGACTGAGGAGTTAGGAATTCGCCAGTGCGAATTGCCTACACAGTGAGGAACATGATAGCCCTGAGGAATTTGAGAGTCAAATTTCCGACCTTTGCTGTGCTGCGCGCCGGCTGTCCCAAAATATCTTATCCACCTAACGGTCATATCATTAAAGGGCATTTATGTCTTATCATGTCGGGCTGCTCCCAAGGCTATAAATAGCCGCCCCCTACAACCACTAGCTGGTTGGCTGCTCCGAGAGAACTTGACACTTGTCATTTGAGAGCAACCCATCCTCCGAGGACTTTGAGCGAAAATCATCAAGTGAGAAAAATCCAAAACCAAACCCCCACAAACCCAAAGTGATTGAGCATCACTGAAGAAATTGATCCTGCGTGGATCCGACGCTTGTTACCTTTGAAGAATGTGCTTCTTCCAGACGGTTAGGCGTCATGGTCTAGAGCATCCAAGAGGAATTGTGGATCGCCGAGTGACCAAGTCTGTGAAGGTTTGGAAGTCACCTGAAGACTTACCACGAGTGATTGGACGAGGCCTGCGTGGCCTTAGTTCAAGGAGAATATGGTGAGGACTGGGTGTCCTGAGCTGCGGCTCAACGACTGGGTGTCCGGGACTGCGTGTCCTCGAGTTTAAATACTCAGCCGCTCCAACCAGACATACAACTGAGACAGCAGTTGGAACTGGTTTACCAAATCATTGTCTTCACCAACCAACTGGTTCTATTTCCTCAACCCTTTCATTTCCTCATTACTGTGTTGAGTGTTTGTTCATATCTGTGTTTGAAGACTTTGACTGAAGACTTTCTCAATTTCCTCAGTTCAATTTCTTCAGTCTGTTTGTCTTCGTCTTGTGTTATCCTGTGATTATGCTATCTGTACTCTATGCTAGTCTTCATTTCATCATGATGACCATGCTTGTATCCTGTTATGCTTACTTCTGAGTACTTATTCCGCTGCAAGTAGTTCTTCGCTAAGGAATTTCCTCACCAGCAAATTCCTCAGTGAAGAATTCATAAAAATCGCCTATTCACCCCCCCTCTAGTCGATATAACGCACTTTCAACTAAGAACATAAGTGCTAATATGAATGGACTATCAGTAGACCTTAGTCTACACGCAAGTACCATAGTGCTGAAAATGATACCAGAAGACCCTTGAGAATAATCACAAAAACAAGGCAAAAAACTTCAAATGAAAAAAATAAAACTTCCACAAAACTAGAACAAAAAATACAAGTCCAAGTTACTGGTGGAGTCAAGTAGTAGATTCAAACCAAAAAAAGTAAAAATTGACCGCCCAAGGACAGGCAGGCCCTAACGCTGCTAGATACTTGAACTTGAGCCCACGACGGATCCCTAGTAATCCGCACAACGCAGGGCCAGCCAACCAGGGCCCACAGCCGTGTATAAGCGCTCAGGTAAGTATTCAGAGGAGTTCAACCAATAGGACTCAGCCGTGCTTATAAACAGGTCGAGTGCCTCCTCCCTTAGCAAGGTGGGACTAAACCCAGAGTACACGCACATCCAGCAGTCCCCAAAATGCCCGCGCGGCCCATTTGGGCTGTAAAACGGCCCAATAGCCTCCATCGTCTACAAACACCCCATCAATAAGGCCAGTTAAACAAAGCAGAGCGTGGGGCAAAGAAATATATACTGCAAAAAATGTTCGAAAACTGAAAATATAAAAGTTCAACTACTAGTTCGCAGGCAATAACTTTAAAATACGAAAAGTAAAAATAAAAATAATTTTAGCTTTGCACCACGGATGATAAAAAGAGGAAAAAATCTTATACAAAAACAACGAAACCCTAAAAAGTAGAGAACCTAATAGCCTATCTGTTAAATGAACATAATTTAAAACACTGAATTAAATGTTACTTTCAAGTTCAAGTACTAAAATGCAAGAAGTTCAAATAGATATTGTTTGTCAATTCTGCTAAATTTCTTATTTATGTAAAATCTGACAAGTTCAACTAATAAAATGCAAGAAGTTCAAATAGATATTGTTTGTCAATTCTGCTAAATTTCTTATTTTTGTAAAATCTGACAAGTTCAACTAGTAAAATGCAAGAAGTTCAAATAGATTTTCTTTGTCAATTCTACTAAATTTCTTATTTACATAAAATCTGTCAACACCTCAACAAACGATTTCTTCGTAAATAATCTCAATCCCCCCCCCAAAAAAAACTCAGTTCAAACATACATATGACATCGGTTCTAAAAAAGCAGGAACAGTCAGGCCACTCACACCACTGTGACACCAAATTTCAAACCCGTACGCTGTATGAAATTACAATTCAGTTCACATAGCACTAAACCATAAGTGCACTAAAAAGATAATACAAAAACTATAAGAGGCCTAACTTAGGTTCGGACAGATGAAAATAAAATAAGTCCCAGTTTTGAGCAACAACTCCGAGGGCACTGAAAAATGTTTTGAGATCAACTAGTGTATAAAACTTCAGTGGAAAAAACAAGACATAACCTCCACACGGAAAAACATCATAAAAGCATACATCACTTAAACAGTGCAAAATGCCATCATCACCACCCATGAGACGTGCAAGTGGGATAAGCAGCTGATAAGTACAGCTTGACAAGACTACTCAGTTCAACAGTAAAAACCCTTGACTAGGACGGTTTGTTCTTCCAGGCCACCACCCGCGCCACCCACTGGGCGATTGCCACAAGGGAGTGCAAAGGGCGACCCCCACGACCACTACACCCACGTCCCCGATGAACCGCCTCCCACACATCCCCGTTGACGCGTTCGAAACATAACCCATTGTCTTCCATCTCTGCCTCATTCCCAGAACCACCATTGCCGCTTCCATCTCCACTGCAGACAAACCACAAACTTCTCTCTCCCAAGCCCACGGTCACCACAGGAGGGCGATGGCGGAGGAACCGTCCGCCAAGCGTCATCATGGCGAGACGTCTGACAAGAGCAGCAACCTCGACGATGTTCACGTCCTCGGTGAGAAGCACGCGTACACCAGAACGCTCAAAGGGGTTGAGCTCCACGGCAAGGAGACGCTGGAGATCGTCTGCACCAGCGAACCAGACAAGGCCGATGAGATGATGAGCAGGCTCAGGATGAAGGGCGGCGGCTTGTATCTGAGCTTCATCGGAGTTGATGTGGACTACATTAGCGAAGATGAACCTCCCCAGATGGCAGCAGTCCTGCAGTTGTGCGCGAGGAACTCTGCTTGGTGTACCACATCGCAGCGGCCACAAAATGGTAACCCATACTACTGTTCGTTCATCTGATGTACTAGTACTACTCCCTAAAAATTTCATTAAACTTGTTTCCCTACTAGATGAACTACTATAGTTTGTGAAGTGGATGCACGAGTACATGTTTATCAAGTTACATGCATTTCTGAAATTGTGAAGTGGATTGTTTCACCAGATTAGCATATGAAACTGATGGACTGGATTAGCATCTGAAAAATGTTTCACCAAATTAATTTCTGAACTTGATGTACTAGCATAGATTCTGATCTTGATGCACTAGTATAGTTTATAGAATTGATGTATTAAAAGATGTTTGGTGAAGTGATATAGGTCCATATCTTGATGCACATGTTTCTCAAATTAATTTCTGAACTTGATATAGAATTGACGAACAAAGATGTATCAAGCACTGGTATAGGTCATTTATTCAACAAAAAAGAAAATTGAACTTGAAGTAAGCAGCACATATATCATTGACTCTGGTAAATAGGTTCTTGAACTTGGTGAAGCACTGAAGATACCAAAAAAGAAAATAACATGGTGTGGTTGAATTTAATTTCAGGACTTTGTGTACTAGTTTGTGAACTACATTCATTCATGACTTGTACTATATAAGCATCTACCTCATGGATTATCACTTGTAAACAAAAAAGCAAGAGAATTAAATTTCAAAAAAAACTAATCTTCAATATGTGTGTCTCCCCCCTTGCAGGCCCAAGCGCCTCAAACAGTTCCTGCGAGAGGAGAAATTGTACACATTTGCCGATTTCAGTATTGAAGGTGACAAGAAGATGTTGAACAAGTCTAGTTTGGAGATGAACCCCAACAACTTCATGGACATGCAGCGCAAGTGGAAAGTTCCAACCACAAACAAATTGTACGACTCCTTGGTCGATGTTGCAGCCAGCGTCATCCACACGCTCTACAAGGCATGAAGAAGAACATCGACAAGGAGGAAGACCACAAACTGTGGGGGGTCAGCCCGCTGCCAGACAAGCTCATCGAGTACGCGGGAAAAGATGCATACGTCACGTACAAGTCATGGAAGATAATCGACAACATCATGACAGGTTGGGATATTTCAAAAGAGTAGTAGGCTGACCCCTACTACCACTTCAACTTCGCGGGATGAAGAGGCATGAAAGTCTGCCTTGGTGTTGCTCGCGCTTTTGCTTGTCCTTAATCTTGTTGTTTCAGATTTTTAGTTTGCTTTCATTAGGTTGAACCAGCTTACTTATGTTATGTGTGTCAGGGTTTGAACAAGTTTTCCTATGTCTATCAAGTACATCGTTTTCTTATGTCGTTTGACAAGTTTGCTAGCTTCCTATTTGGTTATCCATCATTTGAAGTTGAAGTAGGTTGTGAATGAAACTTGATGGCTGCTATGCAGCACTAGTCATGGAGCAACAAATCACACACGGATATTTTCACAAAAAATAGTGGCAAACTAACCAAGGACAACAACAAATAGTAGCCTTGGACGCTCAGTACAACTTAGACATGTACGGTAGTACTATCACACTAAAAATCAGTTTTTAGTTTCAGAAGAACACTAAAAAGACTAAGTTTCAGCCGAGGACAACATTCAGTACTAACAGCATCATGCCAATAGTAGTTAGAAAATTACTAAGTACTGCAACAGGAAAAGCAGAGAACCATCAGTACATATTTCCTAGTCACTAGCATGCTAGGATTGAAAGTACTGGTACACTTGAACACATAGTACATTCATTCTACAAAAATAAAAAGGAACGGGAAGCTTCAGTTCGCATTCCCTAACACAGTGACACACTAAGAATAACAGTAATAGTAAAATTGAAATCTCAGTACAACTTAGTCTATACGGCAAGTACTACGATGATACCAAATATTGCCTTGAGAAGAATCACAACCTAGAAAAAAGAAGGCCAAAAATAAATCAAAAAGATATCAGTTCAACCTAGGAGAAAAATCACAAGAAAGACAATAGAAGCATCAGCCCACATTGACCAGTGAGGTACTAGTTTCAAACAACACAAAAAAACATAAAAATGATCAAAGTACTAGCACAATTGAAATCTCAGTACAACTTAGTTTATTCGGTAAGTGCTATGATGATACCAATTAATGCCTTGATAAAGAAGGCCAAGACTCAACCAAATAGATTACAGTTCAGCCAAGGACAAAAATTCACAAAAACAAACAACATAAGCATCAGTCCACATTGACTAGTGAAGTAGTTATGAACTTAATATGGCTATCTGTTAAATGTAGCTAATTTAAACCAATGCTTTAACTTTTACTATGAAGTTCAACTACTAAAATTCAAGAAGTTCAAACAAAAATTTGGCTCCCAAATTTTGCTAAATTTCTTATACTTAAATAAAATCAGGCTAGAGATCATGTAGCAACTTCATCATAAATAATTTCAATCCAAAAAAACTTCAACTCTAATACATTATATAACATCAGTTCTACATAACAAGTAAGCGTCACTCCACTCATGCTAGATCCACAAGTGCTATTGTGACACCAAATTTTAAAAGCCTTACGCTGAATGAGATTACAATTCAGTACTAATAGAACTATATCATAAGTACAAGAAACGAGGGTACAGAAACTATAAAGGTCCAACTTAGGTTGGAACGGATGAAAAATAAAATAAATCTCACTTTTTCAGCAACAACTCGTAATGCACTTGAAAAAAAGGTGTTTTCAGTTCAACTAGTGTATAAGACTTCAGTACAAAAAATAAAACTTAATCAAAATGAATTCCTAATGAAACATACACAAGTGAAACAGCTATTCAACCACACTATCATCATGGAAAAAAGTTTGTTAAACATTGTGCCACACTTAAACACAACACAAAATATACCAGTTATTACATAGTACTTGACAAGACATTCAAACACTACAGCCTAAAATGCTTTCAAGAGATATATCACACAACTATCTCATTCACTACGCAAATGATGACCATTTCTTCTATGCACCAGGAGCCAAAGCCCGAACCTCCTTGGGAAGCTCTGTCGCCAGAAGATGGTTATTCCCGTTGAAGACAACTCTATACAGATCCTCAGCGTTCCAATCAACAATACGAGGCTGCAAAACAATAAAACAAATTATCAAAAATCCTGACACATAAAAAAAGAATACACAATAAGCCAAACACAGAAAGTGAAAAGCTCAACTAGAACCCACGTCATTATTTTGAATGTTCACAATGATCTTTTCACCATCATAGGATCCCGCATATTTTAGAGTATAATGGCCACATTCATTCGGCCCTTGAAGTGGAACCTTGACAAACATTGGTTTCTTTGCAAAAACCTCCCATTTGGGCTGCTTGCTCGCATTGTACTGAGCATCACCATACACAGCCTTTATTACTTGGACCAATCTAGAGATCTGTAAAAAAAGAAAAGAAACCACACATCTTGAGGTCTTAGAAAAGCATAAACAAAGATGCAGAAAAATTAATCTAGTACAGATAATAAATGTCACTCACAATCTTCTCGCAGTCTTTATGATAGGTGTTCTTTGAAGGACGATGGTTCCTCGGATAAGGTAAAGAGTCAAGGATGTCGACACTACTTTGGTACCGATTCATGACATATAAGGAAAAGTGGTTCACTTTCCTATCCTTTGCTAAAATCATAGGTTTGAATAGAGGCATCAAGATCTAAAAAACAAATGACCAAAAAGGAGATATTAAATATTCAAAACAAAAACCAGCATGACAACAAACAAATAAAATCAAAAATCAGCTAGTAGAACTCACGAGGTCGGCACTGAGCAAGTCTTCCTCATCTTTAACATAGCTCTTGAAATCTCTCGCTGCACTCTCCACATTAAACTCTTTATCTTCATCACCGTAAAACATACAGTCAAGCACAACCTGCAAAAAGCCAAAAAAGAAATATATACAGGGGAAAGGATCAACAAGCAAAGTATTATTAAAACTCGTAAAACAATAGGCAGCCTTGTTTAACAGAAACAAATAATCTGATTGATTACCGTGATGAAATATGGACTCAGCAATACCCTTTTTCTAGATGCAAAATCAGCATTTCTCTCGGGATCGTGCTTCCAATCATCAATGAGGAAGTCCATTATATCACCCTCCATCATTTGCCAAGGTGCAAAAACTTCCCAGATGCGTTTCCTAGTGAAGCTAGGTATGTTATCATCACGCTGAGGTATCATTGAGAACACATTCATGCAACACACACAAGAACAAGAAGCAGGGGAAGCAAGATAAGGCATTCATAGCAGTTCAAGTTGAATAAAAAGGAACAGTCCAGGTCAATTTATCTAGCAGTTAGAAACAATAGAAGAAAAGAAGAGGAAACATAATGAGAGCCTTGTCCAGGTGAGGGAATTTATGAGGGTGAAGCTGCTGCACAGGGGAGCAAAACTTTATAGGAGCTCTGGGTGCACGCTTCGTGCTTGTAACATTGCCAGAATCCAAAGCAGGATCCTTCCTAGCAGCGCCAGCTCTATGGGCCACTATTCCAGCAAGGGGGGATAAACCCTTGGCAGCAGCGCTCCTGGTGACTCTTACCATGCCAGCAATCTTGTCAAACGCATCATCACCGTTGTCTATCAATTCCACAATGGGATTCTTGGGTGTAGAGGGGCTCTCTGCACAAGCAGTCGTAGAACCTTTTAGAGCTCCCAACCGCCTCTTCATAACACCAGATCTTGTCTTTTCGGGAGAACGCCCCTGGCTAAAATCAATAGCTACACGCTCGAGCTCCGAGAACTGGCTGCCAAAGATCATGTAGTCATGCTCACCGAGATCCAGCCACTCACCTGCAAAATTAAAAAAGAAAGGACCACATCAAGGGTAAGTACAAATAAATAATTCATGACAGTACTAATCAAGAAGTACAAGCTGCAAAAAATTACAAAATGTGACGCATACGTACAGGGTTTGATGCCAAACAAACGCTGAAAGTCAACATCAAACACATCACTAGTTGCGCAGGTATGCAGCAAAGTCTTCCTAATGTCAAGAATGTTTTCGTGGCTGTAATCCAACATTTCAATCACACAATCCTCCCGGCAATGATAGGTCTTGCAGTTTTGTAGCATAAAGAAGCCACAATCATGCCTGTTAACAAAAGGGTACACCACAAGTTCGAAAAAACAGGAACACCATCCCCACAGCAACAAAAACAACTAAGAAAAATCATTAAAAACGGATACTCGCGTGTTTTTCTGTTGCGGCACCCGCACAAACTCGCAAGAGAAACCATCAATATGCGCCGGCGAGAACGGTTTGGCCCTGTCTACGTTGGACTCCCTCCAAAGCTTCTTTATGTTATCTGTCATAGTTCTTAAGAATCTAACTGCATCACTCCAGGTTTCATCGCGGAGTGAATCAAGACACTCGAAATGACGGAACCTCAAATTCAGAACAATCAAGCACCACTGCCCAGATTCTTCACTATGCCTCATGGCAACTGCAAATGACGGCGGATCAAAAGTAGGAAAAAGAAGCTGACAAAAAATCGCAAAGGAAATGAATTTAACAAATCATAATGAAACAAAAAATTCAGCCTCCAAACAATAAAATAGAAGAGGGAAATTGAAATTCAAAAGTACAAACAAAAATCAGATAACCATAAGTTCTAATTGAGTAAGCAACCCACTACAAAAAATAAATGCTACTCAAGTTTATATCCACCGCCCAAACTTGCAACAAACATATCAGTTCAATTTCCTTGCGACACATCGTTCATAAGTACAGGGGTAAAAAACAGCCTACTCAAGTTCATTCCCACCTCACAAACTTGCAAGAAAAGATGATAGTTCTAGTTCATGAGTACAATAAGTTCAAGTTCACCTACTTGGTCAAAACCATCAGCCCATGATCTCGTGAACCACTGTAGCACATTGCCATCAATATTTCCATCACGGATCTTGGTCAGTTGTACAAAAAGAACAACAACAGTTAGAAAATAGCCAAAATAAGTTATCATCCTATCTACAAAACAAAATACTGACCGTCACCCATCTCGGAACTATCAACTAGTCAGTGTCTCGGTACTTTTGATGTAGAGAATATAAAACAACGTCAGCACTGTCTGAGTTGAGCATGCCAGTGGGGACAAAACGCTTTAGCAATAGAACAAACATTGGCATCACATTCGTGATTTTGAAACATTGGCTTGTCACTAGGAAAACACAAAAGATGACATGAATTAAAACTACTGCAATAACAACAATAGTCATATGAGAGAAAGAAAAAGAGACAAAAATGATACGGGCAAAATCCCAAACTAACCGTTTCCCACGGTTCGTGCGAACAGCGAAGAAAAACAAATCAACCTTAACAACATTAGCACCTTCTGCTTGCAGAAAAAGAATAAAAATAATAAGTTCAGGCACTACACGTGAATATGTCCAAAATGCCATAAATGAGAAGTACGCCTCATTTACAAGTCCTTACCTGCACTATCAGCGTTTGACGACGGGAGTTCCTGTGATGACACCAATATGCCTCCAGTTTCAGGGTTTGACGATGGAAGATCTTGTGAGGACAACATTACGGCTGCGCTTTCAGCTCTGAAGAAAGAAAATCCTGGGACGACATGAGCACTCCTGCATCAAGGGGCCAGAAGAAATCGATAAAAGTAAATCATCATCCTCGGATGGCACCTCCTCCACGCTAGAGGCATCTTGCAATGCATCACCATAATCAAACCCTCTAGGCGGGAAATTTTCCATCGGCAAATCTTCACAATCAGAAATATTTTCATTCCCAGCAATACCAACACCAGACGATTTGGCATCAAGTATGCTGGCAGCACCAACATCCTCATCAGCAACTTTGGTACCAACATCGCGCCCACTACTCAATGGAACACCACAATCATCATCTCCACCACTAACGGCAGCCTCACGCTCAACATCAGTCATCTGAGAAAATAAAAATTCAGAAAAAGTGAATAATATGAAAAAAAAGCTAGCAAGAGGTGCACAGAAAAACAAACCTTAGCAGCATTCACAGCAACATCATCGATCTTGATGCTACTAACATTGAAAGGAACATCACCAATGGTCGAACAAGGCTCGTCGCCAACAACAGGTCCCTGACTCATAGTAATGAAGCAAAAAACCATTGCTATTATTAGCAACAATAAACACAAGGAATTAAACCACACTAACAAAAAGGTAGGTGTCCCCTACAAACTCTTAATGGTGTGGGATAGAAAAATGAACATGTAAGGCACATTGGTGCGCATGAAAATTCAAGAATATATATAAAAAATAAAAATAAAAATAACCTTGCACTAATCTGTAGATGGATCATTAACTCCACGGTCAACAGCAGCCTCAACATTATGACTGGTCTCCTGCATGAAAGAAAAATTAATAAATAGATGAAGATGAAGAAGTTAAACTACAATACTGACAGCAGAACAACATAGTAAAATTGCAAACATCGAGGAATGACTCACATCAGCAACAGGGGGCTCCAAGACAACATCATTCATATGCTGATCAGAAACATTAGCCTCAGTACCATCACCAGCCATGTTGTCGGTGGCAGCAGCCTCATCCAACATGAAAGAAAAAATAATAAAGAGATGAAGATGAGGAAGTTCAACTACAATACTGACAGCAGAACAACATAGTAAAAATTGCAAACATCGAGGACGGACTCACATCAACAACAGGGCGCTCCAAACCAACATCATTCCTATGGTGAGCAGAAACATTAGTCTCAGTACCATCACCAGCCCTGCTGTCGATGACAGCAGCCTCATCTAGCTCAATCTGCCTGATAACAACATTTGCACTTTCTTCATACGGCTTGCAGCAAGAGTCTTGCATAGTTTTGAAATGCTTCATGTTCGTTCAACAGACGAACCGAGCTCTGAATTAGTTGAGCAGCACCATGACGC
The DNA here is from genome assembly GCF_002162155.2 of Triticum dicoccoides. Lineage (NCBI taxonomy): Eukaryota > Viridiplantae > Streptophyta > Magnoliopsida > Poales > Poaceae > Triticum > Triticum dicoccoides. The sequence goes on from NC_041389.1 coordinate 235,910,138, forward strand.
ATGTCACTAATTAAAATTCTCTCCATCTCAATATAATTCGCTGCTTCCTCAACATTAAATTGATGACCTTCACGAAGGATACCATTGATATAGCTCAGACGCTCAACTGTAGTTGGGACCTTTTGCAGCTCAGAACACACATTACTAAAAATATGCTCAGCACTCTCCAATGCAGAAATAGCTAAATCAATACCAAAACCCTACCTCTGTGAAGTAGTAGCCTTACTAGGGCCAGGGGGGACATAACCAGAACCCTCAACACCACGGTCATCTCTCACCTCATCGTGTAGAGATGAAATCTTGGGAACTGAGACGACGACATCTCTAGGACTAGCCGTTTATACACTCGGAAAAAGACAACCTCCTCTTGAGTTTTCCACTACGAACAAGGGGAAAAAGAGTTAATTAATCAATGCAACACACAGGAAAAAATAAACATTATATTAATAGATTTAAATCAACAACACTAATGGTCTTTCACTATCAGTGCCAATTTGTTAGTATTTACAAACATGTCAGTTAAACAAGAGATTCAGTTCAACCACTCATAAAACAACAGTACTAAAAATCATACCTAAACCTCACAAAGCTTAAGAAATGACAAAATCTAAACAGGTAACTCTGCAGTACACATGTTCACTCCAGCAAAAATAGCGATACCTAAATAAAAAAGGTCTGCAAGACACGACAGAAATAAAACTCACCGGAAGCTTCCCAAACACCCAAGTCTTTGGATCTGCGTTGCCTTTTTTTATCAAATCTGCATTAGCCAGATCAGAAAGCTTGTCAGGATCCATGAAACATATGCGGGGGACTCACATGTCAGGTTCTGGAGTCTTGCCACGGATAAGCCTGTCAAGGTACATTAGTACAGGCCCTATAGCACAGCTTGTGATTGCCTTCCCCATGGTAACACCATCTTGGTACCTGAAAACAACCCTTCTAAGCTCATCAACCATTAGCTAGCAATAATGCATATTAGCCATGTCCTCAATGACGAGATACTCAAACATTGTTGCCTCTCTGGAAACACGCGGGGCGGCACCAGGCAACACAACCTTCATAAACACAATAATGAAGAACAATTTGAGTGCAAGGTCATCTTGCTAGGATCCTTGACAAGCACCCTTAGACTATCCCTCAAATCCTTTGTCTTGATATCTTTGTTCCTGCTAATGTCAAGCTGCGATCTTAACTTCATCCGAGCGTTGTCATATCCGTCCTCTGACGGCCTTGGTGCAAAACGACCACCACAAGGGAACCCAAATAGTTGATGTATACCATCGCTAGTGATGGGAAGCTTCTTATTAGCCTCACCCATGTCAAGAGTCATCGTATCAGGATCAATCCTCAGGTACAAAGCTCCCATCAGAGGGTGGGAAATGTTAGACTTCACCTTCCACTTGAAGATAGAACCAAAACCAGCTGCATGAACCCTAGCCACATGGTGACTCTCAAGCAATTTAGCACAAGCATCAATCTCTCTTCGATGTAGGTCACCTTCATCCAAAGCAACTTTTCCGGCTTTGCCTCTCACCGGCTACACCGGACCCCTAAAGCTAACAGGCTGTAAATCAAAATAAAGAAGCCACAGCTTAATTAAATGAATATAGAAAACAAAACAAGCATATGAAGGCAAGGAAGAAAAAAGAAAGATTGCACAAGTTCAACTCTTAAAACAAAATCAGTACCACCTCAATTGATGCAAACAATGACCAGCCCTCACCTGGCCAGCATACCAGCCCAGACACAATTAAATCATTGCAAGTACAACTAGTAAGTCACATACAGTACAAACACGTACCACTGCATATTCATCTTCAGAATTAACTTCGATATGATCTTCTTCAGATACAGGATCTTCAGCTTCGACACGAGTACGCTTCTTCACACCTTTGTTCACCTTCTCAGGAGGAACTTTACGCTTCTTATTTTGCTTCAACAAATAACGCTCTGGAAGACGAGATGAAGAAGGCTTCTTATTTGTCAAAACTCATGGATTCCGACGAACAAGAGACCAACCAAGTGTGCTTGGGCCAATCTTCACAGCAACACTATATGCATCAGCTTTGCTCTTACCGGGTTGCGAAGCGGCTTTCACACGAGGACTATGCCTCTATGTGCCATCAGGATTCGGATATGCCATCAGGATTTGGATATGCAATCTTCCTCTTCAAAACAACTTTCTTTTCCTTAACGGCATCATGAGGAAACATAGGCATCAAGCGAGTCTCCAAAAGATTTGTTTCCACAGGCCTGTCAGTTCCATGAGATCCAGCATCCCCAGTTGCAATGGTCATGTCACCACCTTCATCATCTCCAGCTTGAGCAACATCCTCAGCGCTTCGTTGCACCCAAGCAGCCTGTTTACGCCATTCCAACTCCTTTCTCCTTTGAAAATCAGACTTCTTCTTTCTTTCCTTTCGTCCTCCAGCTGTAGCTGCATATGAACATCCTTAGCCTGAGTAACAGGCTCGGTTCCCTCAACACTTTGTGACTGACTAACTGACAACTACAAGCTCCCATCACCATCAACAAAATTATCATTAATATCTTTCAGAACTTTAGTAATGTCCTCAACACCACCATGACTATAATTAACTGCATAAATCAAAAAAAAGAAGCACACACACATATACAATTAAAAACAATTAACATTACACAGACAAGTAAAACAAGGAACATATCATCAGACGCAAACAAAAGAAAAACTGATGTAACTAAACAAATTTATGTATGCAAGGATGTTAAAAAAAGCAAATAAAAGGGAAACACCAGCAACACTCGCAAGGTCTTCTAGAGGATTTGGTATCTCAAAAATAATATTCACAAGTTCTTGAAAGCGTTCTGATTTGTCAGAATCAGGAGGCACCGGCACTCCAACATCTACAACAACATCATAATCAGCAAAAAGGTAAAAAAGGTACATGAACAAACAATCAGTTCAACTATATGAACACTACAAGTGCACCCAATAAAACAATATCACCCCACCACTGGCACACCAAACTTAAAAATGACAACACTTTCAACATCATAGTAATTCTTCTCAGACTGATACAAACTATTCAAATGCCAGGACAACAGTTCAAACTACACATGCTGATCAGTGTTGCAACCTTTCTGCAGTTCACAGCAACCTAAAAACTAGAAACACCACATATTCCAGGGAAAAATTTAACAACAATCAAAATCCATATAACTTGTAAAGTCCATACGACAACACCTATACAACTAAAAACCTATTAAGCACCAGATCTGATAAAACATTATCCGAATTACAGGAATAATTACCTGCATTCGACTTGTCTGGACTGGATAATGTACCCATTGAGATCTACAGACCTAAAATCTGCCGAACCAGATCTGCAACACACATGAACTAAAATTAGGGCTCTTACCTATTTCAAAAACGAAGCACGCCATACAAAGCAAAACTCTTACAGGCAAACACAAAATCCACCACCGAATCCAGTATCACTGACGCGAACCGCTCGTTCAAGAGCAAAGGAACCCTAGCGAATCCACTCTGAGACAACACGAGAGCAATAACTTAGAAATACAGGGTAAATCTGTGCATAAGGGGACACAAGGGGAGTCGATGGCAGAGCAAAAGGAGCAAACAGAGAACCCAGAACACAACCCCTGGAGTTCATCCCATCGGCCGATGCTCCCGCAGCGAAACAGGAGAAGCAACTTCTATGCGAGAAGAGGAGAGGAGGGGAATGAAGAAGAAATCGATTTGTGGAGGGGAGAGGAGCAGAATGGGGGAGAGCACAGGTTGAAGGTGAGTGGGAGAAAACCAACGACTAAAGCCCACAATCGTGGCAAAGCCCACTATCTCTAGGCAGTTACAAAAGATAACAGCAAAAATTAAATACAATAAAAAAATTAATATAGAGGGAGAAAACAAACGGCTAAAGTACAAATAATAACCCACAACAGTACAATAAAAATGATCAAAAAAGTACAAATGAAAATAATACTTCATAACAGTGTTGTTTTTCCCCTAAAAGATAAGATAATGAGGGCAAGTCATGTTACAGACTCGCTACCGCATGCGACGCCGCGGCACGCCGCGTCATCGCCTGCTACAGCTCGTTCCTGGCTCGGCCTCGCCGGGATGGGGGAGGGTGGTCCCAACCCCCCTCCCCCTCGGCTCGGCCTCGCGCTAACGCGGCAGTGCGCTTGTTTGACAGGCGCAGTGCGGTTATTCTGTTTCCCACCCCCAGGCACCCACACCCCCTAAGATAGATAATGGGGTCAAGTCCATACAAGGAAGATGTGTCAGTACAACTATGCCCCTCGGTGTAGTGCGGTTATTCTGTTTCCCACCCACACCCCCTAAAATAGA